>NW_016823884.1:155198-243308 GCF_001698545.2 Rhinopithecus bieti | reverse complement strand
AAAAAAAAAAAAAAAAAAAAAAAAAAAACAATAATTAGCCCCGGGTGTGGTGGCGCACGCCTGTGGTCCTAGCTACTCACGAGCCTGAGGCAGAATTGCTTGAACCTGGGAGGCAGAGGTTGCAGTAAGCCACGATTGTGCCACTGTACTCTGGGCGACAGATTGAGACTGTTTCAAAATAAATAAAATAATAAAATAAAATTTATTTTTAGAAATCCATCCTCATTTTAAGGATCTCTTTCATTGTATGCTGACTAAGAATCCTACAGTTGCTGCCTAAACGATCAAGGAAGGGGAAGATAACTAGCTCTAATTTTAAGAAAGTTTTTCCAAAGTTTGAATTTTTAAACAGCAAACACCTAGAACTTTATTTCCTGATACACTTATGCTTTCTGGGGCAATAATGAATAACTCACCCTCTTTTACATAATATCATTTTAGACATTTGAACATACCTTTGATATTTCTATTTAGTCCTCTTTTCTCTGACCAGTTCTGTCTAATGGAACTTTCTGTAATAATAGAAATGTTCTATAATCTGTACTCAGAGACGTCAATGGCCACATCAGCTCATGACTACTGTACTTCACAGAGCTGCTCTAGACTATCCCTCTGTTTCCTTTAATTATCTTGTGTAATTACTGCTAGACCTTAAGCAATTCCTTGCTGGACACAGTGGCTCATGACCATAATCCCAGCACATTGGGAGGCTAAAGTGGGTGGATCACTTGAGGCCAGGAGTTCAAGACTTGTCTGGACAACATAGTGAAACCCTGTCTCTACTAAAAATACAAAAATTAGCTGGGTGTGGTGGTGCGCGCCTGTAGTCCCAGCTACTTGGGCGACTGAGGCATGAAAATCGCTGGAACCCAGGAGGTGGAGGTTGCAGTGAGCCGAGATCACACCGCTGCACTCCAGCCTGGGCAATAGAGTGAGACTCTGTCTCAGAAACAAAAACAAGCACAAAACAACAACAAAAATCCTGATTACTCTCGTGTCTCCTGTGGATGTTAGTCATATACGATGCACTAAGCATCATATGCTTTTCCACCTGTGACCAATCAAAGCAGAATAAAAGGAGATCATTGTCTTCTCTGTAATTTAGGTTTACCTTTAATAATTTAGCTTACGGTTGTCTTAAGTTGTAGGGAAGTTAGCACTTGTAGTCCACTAAAATCCTTACGGCTCTTAGGTATATATTGCTATTAATCCTGGCTATGTTTCCTCTCCTCCATTTGTGCAGCTGAACTTTTAAATCAAGGGAAACATTTTGCAGGATCTTGATTCTGTCCTGTAGAACAAAGTGTTAGCTGCTGTTTTTCCTCTGCCTCAGTATTAAATTTGATAAGCTTGGCATCAGCGGCCCTATCTAGGTCAATGATAAACATGTTTAACAGGACAAGGCTACAGGGAAAGCCTCAAGACACAGCACTAGAAACTCTCCTTGGTCAAGAGAATTTGGATTCAGTTGCTGAACCAGGTAAGACGCTAGCTACATTTCTGGTCCAAAGTGGACAACTGACAAAGGAAGTAGTCACGCTCTTGATTGTGTAGTGATCACATGGATATAACCATTCATCAAGCTGTGTGCTTTTCTAGTGTGTTTGTATGATGCAGTTCCATTAAAAATTAAATATCATGGTGTTGTATAATACCAAAAGCCAGTATTTCAATCTCACCTCAAAACTCTATTACAAAACCTTTAGGCCACAGGTCCCTTTTCCAACTCTGTAGAGCCACACTTCCCAAGGGGCAGATTTATTCTTTGGAGAAATGGAACAGAAGAGGCTCAGGACTCTCCTGATGCTGAGGAGGACTTGGGTGAGGTAGGCAGGTGGCAGAAGAGGGATTCTGTGAAAGGGAACCCACTCAACTGTCAGATCCTGTCTCCTCCCAGAAATGTGATTCCCAGCATGAAGACATACGAGCAGTTTCAGCCCCAGACAGTGATTGGAAGATTTTTTTGAAGAAACTGAACCAAACCCACAGAAAAATACTTAACAAAGTCTGAAAAGATTGACTTGCTGCCTGATCATCTATGGTTTTACAATCACATTTGCAAATTCTTTCTGTCACCTGGAGTCTAAGTTATCTGACTTTGGAGACTTAAAAGTTTATTTAAGGCCAGATGCAGGGGCTCACACCTGTAATCCCAGGAGTTTGGGAGGCCGGGTGGGCGGATCACGAGGCCAGGAGATCGAGACCATCCTGGCTAACATGGTGAAACCCTGTCTCTACTAAAAATACAAAAAATTAGCTGGACATGGTGGTGGGCACCTATAGTCCCAGCTACTCAGGAGGCTGAGGCAGAAAAATCACTTGAACCCAGGAGGCGGAGGTTGCAGCAAGCCGAGATTGTGCCACTGCACTCCAGCCTGGGTGACAGAGCCAGACTCTGTCTCAAAAAAAAAAAAAAAAAAAAAAATTTTTTTAAAATGTATGAAGCACTTTGCTAAAAATTTCCTCCTCTTTGGGATTTGGTTCCCTTTGAACAGGGCTAGTTTAACTGTTTCGTTTTCCAACTTGAAGATCATTTTCCTATGACATAGAAATTCAGGAATTAGGTAGCTCAGCCTCCCATTCCAATATGCTAACGATATATTACCTACTCCTGGGCAGTGACCAATTCCTTATTCTCCTACCTCTATACCATCATGATATTTTATTATTATCAGATGAATTATTTTATAGCAAAAGAAAGCTCAGAGAACCTTCACAGAATACAAGAGGTCTGACTGAAATCTGCCAACAGACTAAATAGTTCTAAATTTTCTTTATTAGCTGGACAAGAACTTAAATGGACATGAATGCGCTCTCATATATAATTGGGTCCCTCAAAGAGCGTATCAAGCTGCATATCCCACAAGAACATGCACCAGTGAAATCAAAGTTTAAGTTGCCAAAGTATTAGAATGTAGCCAGACTTCAGCTGAACCCGGCAGCCCCCACACCTGGTTCTGACTCTGGCTCGTATGTCAAGAACCCTCTTCTTTCCTTGCCCCATCGTTTGCTGCTAATTACTAAAAACCTTCTGAACTGACTATTCAAACGGCAGCTTAATTACCACTCCTATATTATGATGCTATTACAATGTCCTCTCTTTGTTTTACTTGACAGATATTTATTGAACTCCTACCATGTTCAAGGCAAGGTGCCAGGTATACGTAACAAGGGAGAAAATACCCACAGAGTGGGAAGATCTCAGCTCTGCAGTCAGCTTTGCCACGAACCACCTGCGTGCCTTTGACCATATCAATAACCTTCACTGACTGAGGGTTAGGCAAATGTTTGCTCGCTGTTAGGCACATTTGCTCACTGGCTGAGCAAATGTGCAGAAGAATGAAAGCACACAGTGCAAAAGAGAAACCTTTGGCTAAAAAAGAGGTAGCAATACAATTTGCAAATGTGATTGTAAAACCATTCTAAATAATCAGGCAGCAAGTCAGTCTTTTCAAACTTCGTATTTTTCTGTGGGTTGGGTTCAGTTTCTTCAAAAATATCTTCCAATCTCTGTCTGGAGCAGAAAACACAAGGTGGCATATGCTGAGAGGTGATAGAGATGAGTGTTACAGAACTCTGAGTGAGGGAGAGTGGGAGAGATTTATCTTATCTGAAGCAGAAATAAGACCTCAGAAAGAAGAGTGGGGCTGATGGAGTGGTGCGATGAGTCTTGAACCTGATCTTTAAATAAAGGGAGGGAATTTAAAAAATAGCTAACGTTCATTACACGCATCACATACTTCACATGGTGCATCTTACTGAATCCTCACAAACCCCCCCATGAAGTATTATTATCCTCATTTCATAGATGAGGAAATAGCTCTCCAGAGAGAGGAGGGGGAAAGTCTTTCCAGGGAATGAGCCAATCATCAGGAGCCAAGGAATTTCATAAAGCAAGGGAGCAAGACCCGCTGGCAGGGCATGCACAGCAATCTCTCCTGTTACTATCCCTGCACTGCTGTTTCAGCATCCTGTGTGTAGCTTGTAGGTTAGTTATCCCATGTTCTCATTCCGTCACAATCTCTTTCTTTTTGTGAGTGCACAAAGAGCAGCCTGTGTCCCTGAGTTGAATTACTTATTTTCTTGATAGTTTGAAAGTAACATTTCATATCTTAGATTCTAGCCATTCATGTTCTTTTTCTTTAGTCTTTTAGAATGCAACAGACCTCTAAGCATATGTACTGAAGACATTTTACCATGGCCTTCTGATGATTTCATGTAAGAATGTCAACATTTGGCAGTCACTTGCAGAGACAGCATTCATTAGACTAATGGCATGCTACTCTTTCTAACATTGGCTGAAAAATTCTATTCTTTTGCAAGAATGGATTAGGAGCTAAACCCTCAGAAACAAGGTGCTCACTCTTCAGGAAGAGCTTAGATACTATCTCTCTCTATGGAAATACAGAACTTAAATGTGGAATTAAAAAGCCCTACTAGGCTGGGTGCAGTGGCTCACGTCTGTAATCCCAGCACTTTGGGAGGCTGAGGTGGGCGGACCACAAGGTCAGGAGTTCAAGACCAGCCTGGCCAACGTGGTGAAACCCTGTTTGTACTAAAAATTACAAAAAAATAGCTGGGAGTGGTGGGCGGCACCTGTAATCCCAGCTACTCAGGAGGCTGAGGCAGGAGAATTGTTTAAATCTGGGAGGCGGAGGTTGCGAGGTTGCAGCGAGCCGAGATCGTGCCACTGCACTCCAGCCTGGGCGACAAAGCGAGACTCCATCTCAAACAAAACAAAACAAAACAAAACAAAAAAACCTACTAGGTTTTACATAAGAGCATGAGAATTTGAAGTTGGGGTAAGAGTCTCCACAGAACCAATCTTGTCCAAAGGTCTAACTGTCTTTAGCCAAATATGTAGCAAAGAGTAAAATACTAGTTAATTATACCAATATAATTCTAAGCATACTCTACTACTAATTTTTAAATTATAATATTATCTAAACTTTTAAACAATTAGTAAAATCCAAATAGATAATCCAAGAAACAAAGAGTATCTCTTGTCAGCGGGGCACGGAGGCTGAAGTGGGAGGATCACTTGAGCCAATTCAAGATCAGCCTGGGCAACATAGTGCGGCCTCATCTCTACAAAAAATAAACCAGCTGCATGTGGTGGCACACACCTGTGGTCCCAGCTACTCAGGAGACTGAGATGGGAGGATCACTTGAACCCAGGAGGTGGAGGCTGCAGTGAGCCAAGATGGCACCATTGCACTCCAGTGGGAGACAGAGCAAGACCCTGTCTTAAAAAAAAAAAAAAATCTTGTGAATTATTTGCTAGAGTCAGAGTTATGTACTGTTTTGTATTCTAGTCTTCATATTTATTTTTGTCTCATTATCCAATGCCAGTATAGTTAGAAGCTTAATTTAGGAAATTTTAAAAAGAAAGGTTCGGCTGGTAAGTTAGCTTAGTCTGTCTACTCTATACGAACATACTTGTATGTGTCTTAGCACTTCCTGGATGACTACTGGTTTAGAACTTTATTTCCCTTCAAATATCACTTTGAAAAGTATTCCCTACGAGTTTTATAGAAGATGCAACTCTGCAGCATAGTGAACATAGTAGCCACAAGCACAGTTTCAAAAGTCAAAAGACCAGGCCTGTGATCTGAACCTCTCAGACAATTCTCTCATCTGTCAAATAGAGAAAATAGCATCTACTTCAGAAATTAAATGAGAACGTGCATTAAAATCACAGCATACTAAACATAGCACAACTCAGGACACAAAGGAAGTGCTCAATAAACGTGTAGTACGAAGCATGAGTTGGAATTTACCAAGTTGTTTTAAAACGTTTAGCAGAGCTTCCAGCAGCAAGTGTCACTCTCTCCCTAAGTGCTAACAGGGAGTCACCTTTTATTGCTAATTCAGATACTGGGCATTCCATGAGTATTAGGGAGTAAAAGGTAGAAGATAAAAGAATTCTTATAGTTATAACTAAACAGCAGACTTTTTTTTTTTTTTGAGATGGAGTTTCCCGCTCTTGTTGCCCAGGTTGGTGTGCAATGGTGTGACCTCAGCTCACTGCAATGTCCACCTCCCGGGTTCAAGCCATTCTCCTGCCTCAGCCTCCCGAGTAGCCAGGATTACAGACGCCCACCACCACACCCGCCACAAGGTCCGGCTAATTTTTTGTATCTTTAGTAGAGATGGGGTTTCACCATTTGGGTCAGGCTGGTCTCGAACTCCTGACCTCAGGTAATCCACCCGCCTTGGCCTCCCAAAATAAAAGCACACTCTTTAAATTGACATACAGTTGTACATATTTGTGGAGTACACAGTGACATTTCAATACATATCATGTATTGTGATTAGCACATCCATTAACTCAGACATTTATCATTTGTGTTGGGAACAGTCAATATTCTCCTTCTAGCTATAGTCATCCTGTGGTGGTATAGAACATCAGTCTTTCTCCCTTCCAACTGTAATTTTATATTCTTTAACAAATCTGTTTCTATCCCTCTGTGCTCCCTCCCCCCTTCCCAGTCTCAAGTGTCCTCTGGTATTTTACTACTGAGATCAGCTCTTTTTAGCTTCCACGAGTGAGAACACGCAGTATTTAACTTTGTTCCTGGCTTATTTCACCTAACACAGTGTCTTCCAGATGCTTCCATGTTGCCACAAATGACAAGGTTCCTTTTTTGTGGCTGAGAAGTATTCCATTGTGTATATATGCCACATTTTCTTAATCCACACCTACGTTGATTCCCTCTTGGCTATTGTGAAGTGCTACAATAAACTTGAGGGTGCAGATGTCTCGTCTATATACCGATTTCACTTCCTTTAGAGAATTGCCCAGTAATGGGATTTCTGGATCGTATGGTAGCTCTATTTGTAGCAAACAGCACAATTTTAATTGCAGCCAGCCCCAAATTTGTTGCTTGAGGGTTGTAACAAATTTACACACGTACACACACACACACACACACACGGTGGGCATATGAACCACATACAAGGTATAAAGCGTGACCTACAAACAAAACATTGTCAGTTTTAAGTATCTGAATCCCTTACTTGGACATCTTTACTGTGTAAGCTTTCAAAAAAAGAAAAAAAAAGGAAGTCACCAGATAATGACTCCACAGTTAAAAAAATAAAAACAATTACCACCATATCTAAGAATTACCAACCCTTGATGAGTTACAACTTAGATACTTGAGATACTATCAGTCCTGAAAAGTTTAGCTCTATTCTTCAACTGTACAGAAAACATACATTATCTAAGCAGGGCAAAGAGCTGCTTCAATATGTATTGCTTTACTAGGTCAAGACGATTTCCCACAATAATTAAACCTGAAAAATTCATGTTCAAACAGCCAGGAAACATTTCGGCAAAGGAAGCACTTAAAAAAAAAAAAAGAAACCAATCCTTTTATTGTAAAACTTAATAACTTAATTTCTGTACTTTCAATTTTAAGAATGAAAGGTGACAGTTAATGTTTAAAACTGGAAACCAGATAATCAGACAAAAATCACATTTATTTCAAGAGCTCAAAGTGCAAATACAGCAAGTCAGTTCACAAACTTTCAAGACACAGTTTTAATGACAATGGAAATTTGATATACAAAATGAAAGGGTAAATAGAAATAAAGCTCCTCAATTTTTTAAAAAATTCAAGTAACTTGAAAAGCCTTTAGACTAAAATACTCCACTTACATCCACTCAGAAATGCCAGTACTGCACTGCAATCAAGGACTCTTCAAAGAGAATCAGCTCAAACTGGTCAGCTCTAGATTAGAATGGAAGTTCTTGGTGCTGGCTTTTCTTGATTTGGAAGCTTCAGTCACTCACTGCCATCAGTTGATGAGGTTCAATCCACGACATTTTGATCCTTAGGCAAATTCTAAAACATGTTTAAAGTTAAAAAGGCTGGGCGCAGTGGCTTATACCTATAATCCCAGCACTTTGGGAGGCCAAGGTGGGCAGATCACTTGAGGTCAGAAGTTCAAGACCAGCCTGGCCAACACTGTGAAACCCCATCTCTACAAAAATACAAAAATTAGCTGGGCATGGTGGTGGGTGCCTGTAATCCCAGCTACTTGGGAGGCTGAGGCAGCAGAATTGCTTGAACTGGGAGGCAAAGGTTGCAGTGAGCCGAGATTGTGCCACTACACTCCAGCCTAGGCGACAGAGTGTGGCTTCATCTCAAAAAAAAACCAAAAAGGTTAAATATAAGGCCAACACCACTATGAAGAATTTTCTGAAATGACCAGAATATATCTAAAAGATTTAAAGACCAATGTCAACTTCAGGCCTATGGTTTTACTGGGAGAAAAGCCATAGATTAATACTTCTAGTACCCAAAACCTTCTTGGAAGCGTAGGAACATGGCCTTTAAAACTTTCTTATGAAAACTGTACTTAAATATATATTCATTCATTTCTACATATATAGAACTTGTAGGTAAAGTAGAAAAAGTTCCCACTAGGAAGGTAATTAAAGGTTGTTAATGTTCTTTTTATCCCTTAGTAGCCAGAAGACATGCTTATTTCTGCTCTCCAGAAGCGACGTTAGCTACTAGCTTCTGAATTCAGGAAAACGTTTATCTTTCAGGAAGGTTTACATGAGATATTTATTCAGTCTTTTTCTCAAACTTCTTCCTCTTTTCATTATAGGCATGATATTGAGAGTCTGTTCCAAAAATTCGATCCCACCATGTAAATGTTGAAGCATAGTTTCCAATGAAGTTCATGTGGTGGAAATCATGATGCCGAGAACCAGCATAGAAAGGGATCAGATTTAAGGGGTTGAGAGGAATATCATAACCACTGAAACAAAAATGATAAAGATTATTAAGGAATAAATACATCTCAAATAATTGTTGTTTCTATTAATAATCATGTGTTCACATTAACCAATTTAGGTAACATTCCACTTTGCCTAGACCACTTTATTTCTAAGATGTTCACAAACAGCAAACACAGAAAATGGTGTATATTCTAGAAACCACTCTAAGAAAAAAAAAATCCTTTAAAAAAATCTATGAAAATCATTTATTTTATGATAAAATATGTGAATGATGGAAGAGAGGGATTATAGTAATGAATCTTTAGACACAGATTTTAAGAATTAATTTTCTTTTATGTTTTAGAGGAAGCTTTCTCACCACAATCTATAACACTTGTAAATGAAGCCCAAAACACTAAATATGTTTTTAGGGAAAGTCACATAAAATTAGTATCGAGTATTAAAAAGGGCAGGCCTACGAATCCCTGTATAGCAACTTCATTTAGTTTTTTAGGCAATGACAAATTGGAATCAAATGTACCACAATTAACCAAAATACCAGTGTACTTTTCTACAGTTGGGAGAAGACAAATGGCTTCAAAAAAGAGTCCCATTTAAAGTATGCTCCTTTATTTCTAACTACATATCTACAATCAGACATCCAGTTATACTTATGTGAATCTCCCTAACCCTCTCTTTCTCTGGCTAGGACTAGAAGCATTAATTTTGCTACTTTAGCACTTTAAAAATAATTCTTAGAATTTGATATTCTGCATTCATGAGTACAAAAGTACGTCCCAAGTCAAAATGCAATGAACATATAATTTAAAAATAATGAACAATTAGAATAAGCATTTAAGAAGGCATTCAATAGAAATAATTTACCACAAAATGTCTTCCAATCAACAGAAAGGAAGCATTTGAAATATGTACATACTACAAGCAGTAGTTTCATCTTGCAAGTGCTTTTATCAGTGCTGAACAGTAGAGATTAGAAAGTCTCATTCAATGAAGGCTGAATGCTTTGATATTTTTTTCAAATATGAGTTAGGTTTAGGTTTACTACAGAAGGATAAAGAAATTACTTGTCCTAAATATATATTTGCCCTAATAACACATTATCACTACAAAAATTATAACAGCATAGGCTAGAATGTAAAAACATCTATTATTTAAACTTATATCCAACAATTATGTTTTCTTAATATAACATTAAGAAGATTAACTTCTCCTATTAGTCTACTTAGAAATATGATAATCTGACAGCCATGAAAATAAATATATTTCATTATATTTTATACCTGAACAGAAATCAATGCTTACCTATGGACATCAATAGTTTCTAATAAACGAATGGTCACCCATGCCCAAAGAAGAATTACATGATCACACAAAAGCACGATGCCAATGAAAAATCCAGTTCCAAGAATTAGAGTCTCCAAAGGATGTGCATATTCAGCTTCCATTCCAAATGGAGCCTAAAACAAACAGGTAAGAAATTCTTAATTTCTTAGCTATTGTGATGGTTAATCTTATGTGTCAACTTGGCTGGGCTATGATACCCAACTGTTTGATTAATATCAGTCGAGATGTTGTTGTGAAGGTATTTTTTAGATGTTGTTAACATTTAAATCAGTAGACTCTGAGTAAAGGTGATTACCCTTCATAATGAGGGTGGGCTTCATCCAATCATTTGAAGGCCTTCAGGATAAAGGCTGAGGTTTCCTGAAGAAGGATCCTCAAGACTGCAACACCGAAACCCTGCCTGAGTTTCCAACTTGCTGCGCCACAGAATTTGGACGCAATGCTGCAACAATTCTTACCCGGATTTCCAGTCTGTAGCCTGCTTTACAGATTTCAGACTTGATAGCCCCACACTTGCATGAGTCAATTCCTTAAAAGAAATCTCTCTCTCTGTGTGTATATGCCCCAATGATTCTGCTTCACTGGAGAACTTCACTAATACATATATTCTATTTACGCATAAAGTTTCACAAAGTTATACTGATTCTATATGTAGTGATGATTTATCTAGCCATACACTTGCATACCATGTAACCACGATCAATGCAAAACATACACAGCCAGTTTGATAAAGCTACATCAAAGCAATTCTAATAGGCCGGCCATGGTAGCTCACACCTGTAATCCCAACACTTTGGGAGTCCAAGGCGGGTGGATCACCAGAGGTCAGGAGTTCGAGACCACCCTGACCAACATAGTGAAATCCCGTCTCTACTAAAAATACAAAATTAGCCACGCATGGTGACGCATGCCTGTAATCCCAGCTACTTGAGAAGCTGAGGCAGGAGAATCGCTTGAACCCAGGAGATGAAGGTTGCAGTGAGCTGAGCTCATGCCATTGCAGTCCAGACTGGACAACAAGAACAAAACTCCGTCTCCAAAAAAATAAAAAAACAGCAGTTCTAATAAAAGTCACTGTTTTTGTGGGAGTTAGCAATGTGAGGATCTAGCTGTGCCAGTGCAGCACTGTCCACAAGGATGGAAGTCCAAACTTTCATGTAATACTTTTCTTTCAGATCTCACTTTACCATGAAATTTAAATAATGAAGACAATGTGTAGAACTGACTTGTTTGTATGTGTGTGTGTGTGTTGTTCTTAATAATCATGCCAAAGGAAAAGAAAATAAAAACGTCACCAACAATTTCAGAAAAATGCTCGGGGAATGAAAACAGACATTTTGCCTTGAACAGAAAGAATTAAATATAACTCTCACATACCTGAAACTCATGATGAACTTTATGAATATATTTGTATATTCTTTTGTGGTGTAAGAGTCTATGCAGAAAATAGTGCCAAGTATCTTCAATGACTGCACAGCCAAAGCATCTTGCCAAAAGAAAATACCTTTAAGATAAAAATGTTGTAATGTGTAAGAAATAATGTTTATTTAAACTATCCAGACTTTTAGTGGGGATGCTTGAGACATTACATAAAACTAAACACCCCAGGTTACCAGGTTGACCTAATTGGATATATTCATAAATAAATTCTCAAAACCACCAGATACAGCTACATAATCTTGATGTGGTTAAAGAGACTGCCCACTAGACCAATTTCATTTCATTACAATGTTTGCACAACTTGCCTAATGACACGCTTCACAAGAGGTATCCTTGTTAAGTGATGCATGAGTATATACATGTGTGTGTATATATATGTGTATATATAGGTACATATTTTTGTTCATATGAACACAGTTTCTATAAACCTCGTAAATGATTCTCATATATTTATTTTAAACTTAAAATGTGACATATTTTTTGTCAACATAAGCACTTATATATATAATAAACATACAAAAGACGTTACGGAAACTTCTCATACTAGACGCTCACCTTCCAATAAAATATTTAAAAGATGAAAGATGGAAACATTTTAAGATTTTACTATGGTTTCGTTTTCTACTATTTATTTACTTCCAAAGTTTAGAACAAACATTAATTAAAATTAAGAAAAAGGGTGAACATTAACTATAACTTAATTGAATAAGCCACAATTGCGTGTAAAAGCCAAATTTTTATCTACATACCATCTTGGCATTCTTTCCCAATCATAAGGAATATTGAAATACTCTGTAAAATAATAGGTTCCACAAATCAAAGGCAGCTGGATACAGAAGTGATTAAAGAGAAGAACTTTGAAACATTTCCATTGGTTTTCCCATGTCTCTGGCTTATCCTATGGAGAAAAATCACAATATCTAATATTAGTCTCTGCTATCAGAGTTTAACTTGACCTAATTTTTTTCTCTGTTTATGTTGGACCTTAATTCTATGCCAGTTAAATGTTAACTTTATAGTAACTAAGACTCAGGAATCTTTGCCTTCTAAATTCTTGACAACTACTATCACTACTTTAGGTGAAGAAACTTGTTAACAGATGCACTCAGCCATAATGATCTCAAACAAAGAAACACTACAAAATGAATAATTCTCCAGTCTTTGCTGCCACAGATCATTCACTTCACTTCTTTTACCAGAAGTTTCAGAGAAGAGGAAATATAATATGCTAAGATTACAGGTGGGTGTCCGCAATTGAAGAAGTTGTACACGAAGCATTGGAAGCCTTGTACACAGTAAGTCGAGCTTCCAGGCACTCAGTGGTATTCATTCCAATAAATAAGTGCACTTTTGTTCATATCCAATGACAGAATTACAAACTCTCTGTGTTGAGAGGTACAGAGATGTGTCCTGATTATGGAGTTCACAGATTCCAGTCAAAATGAGAAAAGTTAGATCAATGTGAGATGTTCTTAAGACCTCATCAGGATACCTATTTGCTTAGCAAGCCATTATAAAAAACAAAGCAAAACAAAACAAAACAAAAACTAACTAAATGTATTCAATTTATAGGACTGCACTTAAGATATAAAAAAAGTGCTTTGGGTTTTACAAAACGATGGTGACAATAAGTATCAGTTATTGCTTCGTTTTAAATGTCACTGCTAAAAAACTCAGAAATCTGCCAACAAGACTATTTTATTTCAACATGATATGCAAAGTACGGGAACTACTGAGCATCAGTAGACGCCCAAAGAGGTCAACCAGCTTGGGGAGGGTCACACACGCAGTTATTATTATTTTTTTTTTGAAATGGAGTCTCGCTCTGTGCCCCAGGCTGGAGTGCAGTGGCGCAATCTTGCCTCACTGCAAGCTCCGCCTCCCAGGTTCACGCCATTCTCCTGCCTCAGCCTCCTGAGTAGCTGGACTACAGGCGCCCACCACCGCGCCCGGCTGTTTTGTATTTTTAGTAGAGATGGGGTTTCACCATGTTAGCCAGGATGGTCTCGATCTCCTGACCTCGTGATCGCCCGTCTCGGCCTCCCAAAGCGCTGGGATTACAGGCGTGAGCCACCGCGCCCGGCCCACACACGCAGTTATTAGCAGAAGCAGGACTAACTACAATTTAGGTCTCCAGATCCAGTTCTGTTCTTGAAATTCTTTAAGGGTTATCTTCCCGACAAAAATAGGAAAAGCACTGAACTAAGAATCAATCCAGAGACTTGTGCTCTAATACCGGGGCTGCTACTCACCAGTTAATTAGCTCTTGTAATGTTTACAACTCAGTTTCTTCAACAGTAAAATGAGAGGATCTGACAACTGCCTTTGTATTTCTAATCTGAGCATTATCTAACCCCACTCCTCTAAACCTTCACTCTGTAATTGGGGACGAAATAAATGAAAGATTCAGGCTTCATTTGGCAATAGTACTGTCTCCTACAGAAACTATGGCTAACAAACTTAATTTCCCGGGTAGACTGTGATATCGGTGTAGTTACAGAAATTACAAAGTTAATCAACTATAATAAAATCACATGCTATATATACCATTTAGAGTATACATAAATTACAGTTAGCAATACAAATTCATACCTAGAGCAAAATGACAGTTTACCACATTTTACTTTATGCATAACTGTACTTAATATAAAGGAATACCTTTACAAGGGCCACACACTTCAGAAATAATATTTTTAGTACATTTATCTTTGAGGAAAATTTTTGGAGAATTACTAAGATGTATGATTTTTTTTTTTGAAAGAAATAGATCCTGCAAAGTCTGCTTTACTTTTTCATTCCTGTGAAAGTTCCTCTAACTAGCAAGGACGTGCATTAGCTCTCCAGTTGTCTGTTCTGTTTGAAAGCAGAGAGTCTTTAGTACTATTTCATCACCACCACCAGCTTCTTCTTTTGACAATTTTAAGAATAAAACATGTATTGCATATGTTAAATATAATTCTCAAATATTTTCTCTTAAACAATTGATACCCTCATTGTTAATCAGGGTATCTGCCTTCAAAATGCATAAACCTGTAATTAATTAGTATTGATATTTTGGTTTCTTTTAAAACTCCTTTAACTTGTGAAAACTAGTCCTGATTTAAAATCACGTTTTATCAAAAATGCTCAAAGCATGGACTTTAATGGCTATGAAACGTAAAGACTTGCTGAGTACAGACTTGAAGCCATATTACCCAGCCTTTCAATCTGTTCATAAACAACCAGTTCTGACCAACTAGACTACAGCTTATTCTTTCCTTTGCCACACTATATTTTAAAGCTGCTCATATACTCTTGCCTGAATAAGCTCTTCCTCTCTCTGGAAAGGTTACTACTTCCAACCAATGAGTCACTTGGAAAGTGCAGTGAAGGAGAGAAAGGATGTTTTTGCCTGGCCAGCCATACAATGCATCAGCTCTATAAATAAATCACTGGGTGACACACGGCAGCCACAATCACCCTAAAGGTGCATTAGAACTTAGACATCCAAACTTAATTCTGCCTTTCAAAGCAGGTGCTTTTCTAAAAAGCACTTTGGAACTTCTGTGACCTTAATTGAGGGTCACAGAATACTCTCTTTTGGGTTACATTATTTTTCATTTCCTTCACCTTTACCCTTTGCTCTTTTCACCTTTGGCCTGGAGTCTGCCATCATCTGACCCCTGTATTATCCCCAGAGAGGATTAATATTAACACTTGCTTAAAGTGAGCCTCTGGGAGAGGCTGTGAAACTAACAGAATGATAACAGAGAATGTGTACAGACTGCCATCCAAAATATATACAGTTATCCCTTGGTATCTTTGGGGAACTGGTTCTGGGACTTTCTGCAAACACCAAAATCTGAAGATGCTCAAGTGCTTGATACAAAATGACATAGTATTTGACATAACCTATAACCTACACATATCCTCCCGTATACTTGAAATCATCTCTACAGCACTTACAATACTTAATAAAATGCAAATGCTCTATAAATAGTTGTTATTTGGAATAATGACAAGGAAAAAAGACTGTACATGTACAGTATAGACACAATTTTTTCCCCTGAATATTTCTGATCTGCAGTTGGTTAGATCAATGGATACATAACCCATGGACAAGGAGGGCCAATTGTACTGAGTGAATGGAAATTACTTTCCACAGATGAATACTCTCAGCGGTCTACTTTCTACCAAGACTGTATGCCCTTGAATTTTAGTTTGGAACGACTTTTTCGAAAAGTAAACAGTAAACACTAGAAACTATCATCAGCTTACCAAATGCTGACAAATAATTCATCTTTCTAATAAGCTACGCCAAATTCTCATGTCAAGCTCATAGACTACATACTAGATTCCACCTTGTCATGTACATAGCGACCTCTCAATATTTAGTGCAATGAAGCAAATATCCAGAAACGAGGAGCTTCACCTCCTTATTTGGGATGATATGAATGCTGCAGAACTACCTACCATATATTTAGGGGAAAAAAACTTTGATAGCCCTGATCAAGGTCATACTGTATTAACAGTCCCTGAGATTTGCTGGAACATAGAGTTGGGGTGAACTGAAAAATATGCACAAATCACCATACCTTTCCTTTCCAGCTAGCTTAAACATTAAAATTTGTAAACTTAAATTAGATAACCATCACATCTACTTAAAGCCCAATCTAATAAACTATTCTTGAAATATTATCAGTAATGACCTAGGACTGTGTTATTCAATGCAGGAGCAGCTAGTAACATGTGGCTACCAAACACTTTACACATGGCTAGCCTAAATTGAGATAGACTAAAATTAATGTAAAATACACACGGCATTGCAAAGACTTATTAAATATCTCATTAAGAATTTTTAAGATTTTGATTACTGGTTGAAATAATAATTTACATTTATTTCTTATTCTTTTTTGAGACAAGGTCTCACTCTGTCGCCTGCGCTAGAGTATAGTGGTGCAATCCTTCTGCTTCAGCCTCATAAGTAGCTAGGACTTACATTACCATGCCTGGGTATTTTTGTATTTTTTTGTAGAGACAGGGTCTTGCTAGGTTTCCCAGGATGGTCTTGAACTCCTGGCCTCAAGCAATCCTCCTGCCTTGGCCTCCCAAAGTGCTGGAATTACAGGCATGGACCCTGTACCCAGCAATAGTTTACACTTACTGAGTTAAATAATACACATTATGAAATTAATTTCCTTATTTATTTTTACCTTTTCTATGTATTCTATTAGAAAATTTAAAATTACACACGTGGCTTCATTATATTTCCATTGGATATCACTGATTTAGCCTCTCAAAACAAAGCCCTATTTACTTTTAAAATATTCAGCAACATTAATGATAATATTCTATTTCTAGTCCCTTATACTCACCTTTTGAATTTTGTATTTTTTCATATAAGGTATAAATTGAAATAAAAATCCAGGTAAACAGAACGAGAAATAAAGGGCTTCATGAACTATAAGGGATCCCCATGTTGCAATCTGGAACTTTGTATAATTATTCAACATATAGTTCCAAGCATTTTTAAATGGTTCTTGCAGAGGATTCTCAGGTAAAAGTGAATCTACATATTCCACAGCCAAGGATGCTGAACTAAAGATGCTGACACTTTCATTTGTTGCCATTTTTCAAATCTCTGCAGACAGCCTTATAATTCTGTAGAAATGAATACATATAATAAGTTAAACAATAATTCAAAAAAGAAAACAGTTAAAAAATGCATCCTCTGATCATTTTAAAATAATTACTAAAGGAGTACAAATTTTTTACCAAAAAATTACTAAAGGAGTACAAATGGTTTTACACCATTTAAAAAAATTTGCTGGCTATCATCACCATTTCCATTTGTAGATATTCCTTTAAAAACACATTATTTTCAAGAACAATAGCTGAAAGAATAGGGGAAAATTTTTTTCAAGCTATATTTAAAGAAATCGTCAGTGTGGTTCTAATGGAAAAGCTTCTAATGTAAATGAGCAATAGCTAGGTTTAAATGTATCACTTACAGCCAAAAGAACCTATAAAGAAAAAGCCTACCAAATATGAGTACATAAAAATTAAGTACTTCCTACTGGGGAACAGAAAGACAGTCATAAACAAAGTCAAAGATTAAATGACAAACTGGGAAAAATATTTCCAACATTTTACAACAAAGGGCTACAAAGTGTGCTTTAGGAAAAAGACAAAAAAGAAAACAGAAAATGACAAAAGCAGTTCACAGAAAAATAAAGACAAATGGTCACTAAACAAGGAAGAATCTTCACTTCATTCAAATGAGGAAATGCACCCTAAAACAAAGAGACACTTTTAGCCTGAGTAGTAAATCTTTAAAAGTTTATTAGTGCCCAATGTCCAGTACTGGTAAGGGGGTGAGAAAACAGGCATGACCATACATTGTGGGCAGGGGGGATACATCAGTGTATCATTGGAGGAAAAATAAGCAACCCCTATCATAATTCAAAATGAACACATCCTTTGAAGCAGCAACTTTCTCCTTCAAGGGTACAAAGGCAGATACACTAAGATGGAAGGAAGCATTTCTTGTAACAGCAAAAACAAACAGGAAAAAATAAAAGCAAAACACAAGCCATCAACAAGGTATGGGTTAAATAAATTAAGTCCTTCCATAGACAAATATACTGCCATTTAAAAGAACAAGGAAGATCTATATGCTCTACATAGAAAGATGTCTAAGACACAGTGTTAATCCAAATAACAAGTTACAGAATAATATGCATAGCCAAAGTCCCACTTAAGATTTTTTGAAAAGGATATATATTTTATCTATGCACTTCTATGCATATGTACATACAGAGACACACAGAAACAGAAAATGTACATATGGCTACAAAGGGAACAATTTAGAGTGGTGATTTCTAGGAAAACAGGTGTGTGATCAGGTAGGAGATAGTGTTATGGAGAATAGAGCATGGTGGGGTAGGGGAGAATGTTATGAAGACAGTGTGTGGCGGGGTAGGGGAAAGTGTTATGGAAGACAGTGGCGGGGTAGGAGATAGTGTTATGCAGAAGAGAGTGTGGCGGGGTAAGGGCGAGTGTTATGGAAGACAGCGTGGAGGGGTAGGGGAGAGTGTTATGAAGACAGCGTGGAGGGGTAGGGGAGAGTGTTATGAAGACAGCGTGGAGGGGTAGGGGAGAGTGTTATGAAGACAGTGTGGCGGGGTAGGGGAGAGTGTTCGGGAAGACAGTGTGGAGGGGTAGGGGAGAGTGTTATGGAAGACAGTGTGGCGACTAGGAGATAGTTTTATGGAGAACTGAGTGTGGCGGGGTAGGGGAGAGTGTTGTGGAAGACAGTGTGGAGGGTAAGAGACAGTGTTATGGAAGAGAGAAAAGAAAATTTCTTACGCCTTTTGCACAATTTAAACTTTCAAATGAGTGTGGTCTACTTACATAATAAATAAGCTCAATAGGTCACAAACCAAAAAATAAACTTTTCAAGAGTCACTTTCCTAAAAATGTTTACCACTGCTGCTTCTAATTTATGAATTTTTTGGGACCACTTTAAAAATGAGTATTTTAAAGCCTCAGAAGCGTTCTAAATAGTGTTTAAAAAGTCCCCTTCCCCAACACTTCTCAAATTGACCTTTTATCCCATTCTATAGAAGGATATTGAGAACCTAGCCAACTCCTTCAGGCATGAATTCACTTCATGCCCTCCTTCTTCTGTCCTACTCATCTCAAATGACTTACACCACAGTGACTATAGCGTTCCATCCTGTGTCATTACAAGCCTCAAAATTTCTTTGCTCATTCATTCTTTCCTCTAAGACTGACCAGTCTTCCTGTGTTCTTATCTTACCTCAAGAACTGGTCCATCACTTATCCTTTCTTATCTTTCATCCTTCTCCCTTCAGGGAATCCATTCCCTCACGTCTAAAAACACATTCCCGTCTTTTCTTTTTTTTTTCAGACAGGGTCTCACTCTGTCACCCAAGCTGGAATGCAGTGGCTCAATTATGGCTTACTGCAGCCTCAACCTCCCAGGCTCCAGCAATCCTCCCACCTCAGCCCTCATAGCTGGGACCACAGGCACACACCACCACGCCTGGCTAATTTTTTTATTTTTATTTTTTGTGGAGACAGAGGTCACCCTATGTTGCCCAGACTGGTCTTAAACTCCTAGGCTCAAGTTAATCCTCCCATCTCAGCCTCCCAAAGTGTGGGGATTACAGGTGTGAGCCACTGTGCCCAGCCTCCTTTGTTGATAAACACCTTCCTAGCCTCCATTACCTCTTCCAAGCCACTGTCCCATTTATCTTCCTTTGAAGCAACCAACTTCTTTCTCAAAGGAGAGCTCTACATAAAGATTGCTTAACTCAGCTGGGCATGGTGGCTCACGCCGGTAATCCCAGCACCTTGGGGAGGCTGATGCGGGCAGATCACCTGAGGTCAGGAGTTCAGGTGAATCACTTGAACTGAGGAGGTGAAGGTTTCAGTAAGCTGAGATGGCACTCTAGCCTGGGCATGAACAGCAAAACTCTGTCTCAAAAAAAAAAAAAAAGATTGCTTAACTCACCCACACAACTCACTGAGCTACTTGCAATCTGGCTCCCCACCTACAACAAAATGTTTTCAATCATCTTCTAAGTTGTAAACTAAGACAACCATCCAATCTTAATTTTTCACAAGGGGATTAGTAAATTTGACAATGATGAACCAAGACCACTTACTAGTCCTGTTCTGTGACCTTGGGCAAATTCGGTAACCTCTCTGTGATGCAGTTTTATCATCGACAGAAATTAAAACAGTAGGTCTTCCAGTGAGTCCAAGAGATAATGCATATAAAACGCTCAGTACAGGACCTGGCATGTAATAGCTACAAGAAACTAACAATTATTGGGCACTTTCTGTGCCAAGAACTGTGTTCAAAGCATGCTACATGCTCTTACATTTCAATTTCAATCCTTACCACACCTTTGTGAGGTAGGTATTATTTTGTCCCCATTTTATAGATAAAATAACTGAGGTTTAGAAAGATTAAGCAACTTGCCCGAAGTCTAATGCTTCGGGCATTAACAAATGCTTAATGTTAAGTTAATGATTAACTTAACAAATGCTAAGTGGGGAAGCCCACGCAGTCATCCATTATATTATACTGTAGTTATAAATACAACCCACAATAAGTATTAGAGTACAAGGAGAATAATTCCTGTAGTTTACCTAAGCCCTCTGAAAAGGTATTTCAAATGAGTTGTCTTTATCTTCTTATTTCCTGTTTATATTCTAGCAACTGCACTCTGCATTCTATTGTCATCACTGCACTGAACTTACTCTTACTAAAATCACTAAGGAGGCCAGGTGCGGTGGCTCACGCTGGTAATCTCAGCACTTTGGGAGGCCGAGGTGGGCGGATCACAAGGTCAGGAGTTCCAGACCAGTCTGGCCAATATGGTGAAACCTCATCTCTACCAAAAAAATACAAAAAAATTAGCTGGGTGTGGTGGCGTATGCCTGTATTCCCAGTTACCTGGACGGCTGACGCAGGAGAATTGCTTGAACCTGGGGGGCTGAGGTTGCAGGGAGCTGAGATCACCACACTGCACTCCAGCCTGGGCAACAGAGCGAGACTCCGTCTCAAAAAAACAAACAAATAAACAAAAAAATCGCTATGGATCTCCAGCTGCCAAACCCAATAAACCTTTTTTTTTTTTTTGGAGTTTATTTTATTTGACTAATCTGGAAGATTTGATATTTCTCTTCGTGAAATACTGCCTTTCTTTGGTTCTTGGAACTCAAATGCATTCACTCTGACAAGTACTGTGCATTCATTGTGCCAGCTGCTGCTCTTACCCCTGAGTTCACAAAACATAAAATTTAGTGAGGAATAACAACTAGTGTCCAAACCATCAAAAATTAGGTGATAAGAACAATAAAGGGGGGAATACACAGTGCTATGAACTTCGAGAGAAAGGTGCTATCTAAACTGAGACCTAGAACAGGAGAGGGAAGTGACAAGTTAAAAAATAGAGGAAAGGAGAGAGGGTCAAGGGAGGGGTTTTGCACAGAGAGAACAGCACTCCAAAAACTCAACCAGGAGATTAGAAAGAATATGAGAATTCAAGCTGGAAAGTTTCCCAATAATGCCTTTCTTACTCCCTTCTAAGGATTCTAGATGGTCTTGGGTGATCTTAACTATTTTCTGTTTTAAAAATAGTCTGATATCCATCCTCTCTACCTCTTGCCCTCTCCCCTAAACTCCAGGATCTGATTATACAAGTTTACTGGTCATATCCAATCAGAGAGTTCAGAGGCACATGAACTCACTCAGCAATTCCATAGGTTCAGTACGTGCTCCTCACAAGCCCCGCCCAAATACTAGACCACCTTTAATGCTTAATTCTCAGACATAACGTTTTAAGTCTCTCCCATCTCTGCTGCCTTAAGTCTTCAAACTCTTACCCAATTTAGAAACACTTGGTTTACTTAACATTCAGGAACTTATTTTTTACAAAGGAGCAAGGGAATGGATATATTGTTGCTAACTGAATAAGGAATTAAAGAGGAGAGGGGAAACGAGGTCTTGGAAAATTGAATTTCCTTTTGCTTTACTCATTCTTGGGCAACCTAAATGACTGGAAGCGTACTCTGGAGCAGGCTGACTGGATAAATTTAGTTATTTGCGGATTCTCAGAAACCTTTAAGTTTAGCTGTCAGCCAGTCTCTGTCCTTTGGCACTTTAAAACGGATTTCACCTGCTCCTTCATTTTCCGGACTTGCCCTGCCTCCAAGCTTGCCCCTCTTAAACCTTATCTCTAAGATGCAATGCCAGGATCTATATAAATCTAAATATAAGAAATAAGCTCCTTAAAACACTCAAAGTTCAAGGAAATGCTTGCCCTAAGCATAAAGATCAAGCCCCTCTGTGATTGATGCACACGAGGCCCTTCCAGACGTCTTCACTCTTCATTTCTTACATTCTTGCCATCCTACACTTCACATTTTTACAGTATCTGATCACCCATCATTCCTCTCTGCCCACGGAAATATCGTTCTCTTACAGGTGATGTCCTCCCATCCAACTCCTAGTCACCCTTCAGCAACCTCCTCTCGGACGCCCTTCCCAACTCCCCTACTTCCAAAGCACATTACATCTTACCTCCTTCCAGTGTTTCCTGCTTTTGTATAACTTTCGCCAAGCTACCACCCTGTGCTGCAACTGTCTTCTACGTCCCATCTCCCGAAGACAACACTCTTTAAAGGGCAAGAAACATGTCCTAGCCTAGTTCCATCACTGAAGAATTTCACTCCGTTTTCATCCGTTTTCCTCCTTTCTAGCACGTACCTTTCCCTAGGCCCACCTTCACTCCAGTCTCCCTCCGCCCCTTCTCGGGCACCACTGCCAGCGTCCCGCCCAGCGCACGCATCCGCACCCCAAACCCGCTCCCCTCGATCTCACGGAGCACCGGGTGGGAGCCCACCTGCTCCCCCTTCCTCGCTCACGAGCCACTCCCCCGACCCCCTCACCTGAACGGCCGCGAGGTGACTGCCGGCCACCGTCACCCAGGACCAGCCAGGTGTTCAGACCTCAGAACTTGCCTCGCCCGGCTCGGGGGTGGAGCTGGGTGGGCCAGGCGGTCAGTCCTGTCGTTATTGGCCTGCGAGGGCTCCCGCCCCGTCTTCTCGGCGCGGTGATTGGTCTGTGCAGTTGCCGACATCGTGTGACTCGCGGGAAGGAGCGCCTGGCGGTCCCAGCCATTGGCTCCGCGGATGGAGTGAGGATAGTGAGACCCGCAGGGCCAGCCAATGGCAGGCGCCGCAGGGCGCCAGGAGGTGAGGAAGCGTGAGAGCGCGTCACGGCGTGAGGGGGCGGGCGCAGACGGATGGCCGCCCTGCCCTGCCGCGCGGAGTCGCCTTGGCAACTGCGGTCCCCGCAGATTGGCAGTCAGAGCCTGCGCTGTGCTGGGGAAAGTGTCGCGCCAGCCGCCGTCCGAGTACTTTTATTTCAAATGTGACCTGTGTAGCAGCCGCAACTCCCAAACCCGGGAGCAAAGAGTATAAATGAGTCTTAAAATCTATGTTGACTGTTTTGTGTTTCTAGACACCGTTGCCTTTTTCTGGTCTACCTTTTAGATTTAGATCTTTCGTCTCCCTTGTTTCCCCAGCCTACGTATCCTTTAATAAATCCCTGTATTTTGAAAACGGAGAATTTCAAACGCGATTATCGTCATTTTGCAGATGAGAAATAGAGACTGGGAAAGATTTAAGAAGATTGAACATCAAGGGAGATTTCGGCTCCCAGGACCTTGACCTCGCTACGTGAGCTGAGAACGCCCAGGTGTTGTTGCAGTTGCTGTGCTGGACGATGAGGGCCCGGGGGCGGGGGCTTGACGCAGGTCTTTGCAGCTCTAAGCTCAGTTTACGCCATCTCTCAACATTAAAATATTGTGTACTGGGGTATAATAATAAAACTGTGTACAGATGCATAATATACTAAAACTTTCACTTAGTGGAAAAGGGGCCTTTAAAGAAAAAACCGCACGGGGCGTCATTTGGGCTAGTGAAGGCCCTTTTTCCTCCATCTTTGTTAAGGTATAATTTACAAAAATTGTGTTTACGGCGCACACATGATGTTTTGATTATGTATATATTGTGTCAAATCACAGCTTCTGAAAACAGAACACTATGGTTTCACTCCTCCATGCTTTTGCTTAAACTGGCCCTTCTGCCTGGAATAATCAGCCATCTCCACGCCGCCCCATTAATTCAGGTGCTATCTCCTTGAGGAAGTTCCCTCTTGAAAAGTGTGCTTTTTAGATTCAGTGTGACCTGTACTCATTCGTCTACCCCTTATGTTTGGCACACACATTCTTTGTAAAGTATCACGACAGAGGTCACGTCAAATAAAAAGAAATGGGATCTGTCCCTTGGTTGTGTCAGCCCTTTCTTTAGGATGCCTTTAGAGTGGTCTCTGAAACAGTCCCTACATAGTTCATCAAATTAATCTGGGAAAAAGGGGTGGGGGGAACGAAAAGAAACCAAGCTTGTGGCACACTGAGGATTAATCGTTAGGTCAACTTGCTGTCTGATCCCTTCCTCATAATTGTTTGCCTATTGCTTCAGAATCATGTAGACCCTGTTACAAGGTTATATATAGTTTCCCCTAACTGCTCTACAGACAACCTGAACATTATGAAACGTTGAGTTTGTGCTTTGAGATAATCTTTCAGGTCCTTCATACTGATGAAACTACTGACTCAGCTGGTCTGAAGGACCACAAGGAGCTGACTCACCAAAGAATGCAGTTCCCACATCCTGATGATTTCATCCCCCTTACCCGAGCCAATCAACGACCCTAATTTTCCAGCCTCTTGCCCTCCAGGATCCCCTTAAAAACCCCAACACAGAACTCCTCAAGGAGATGCATTTGAGGGTCTCCTCCCATCTCCTCTCGGCACCCTGCCATCACTAAACTCTTTCTCTGCTGCAAACCTTGCTGTCTCAGTGTATACTGTGCAGTGGGCATATGAATCTGTTGGTCCTGTAGTGGATACTGTGGCACGCCACCCAGATCCCCCTCTTCAAGACCTAAGCAGGCATTCCTCCAGCTGCTGAGTACTGCCAAAGAAAAGCACCTCTCCCCACGGGTATACCCCCTTTCTGGGGAACAGCTAGTCAAGTAACTGGTTGAAAGAGGGGTATAAAAGCCCTTAAACCAATGTAGGACTACTTTGCTTGGGCATCCCAGCTCCAGAGTTCCCCATCCTATTGGTTGTGTGATGACTGAACTTTCGCCCAACTTTTCTCTCTGCCCAAACCTGCTATCCTCTATCAGGTAAGCATCAATGGCACACACTATCAAGCCAGACTTCCTAGGCTTGGCATTTTATCAGCAGTGGGTAAGTTACTTCTCTCTCTTATCTGGTACTTCTGTAAAATAATAATACCTACACCTCAAAGAGTTCTTTATGATGATTACATAATGTATGTAAAGTCCTTTGCACAGTCTCTGGCATACAAGATATGATCAGTACATGTCAGTAATTATTTCTGATTTGGAATACTACCATAGTATTACATTTTCTAAATCAGAGCAGGTGTAGGTGTATGGAGAGGTCAGATTATTTTAAACCTTAAAGGCTTAGAGCTGGAAAAAAATGCTGATGCAGCAGCTCAACTTACTTATTTCCCTACAATGAAGATTAACAGGGGCTCAGGGAACAATAGCTGTAATTTATTGAGGGCCCTCTAGATTTCAAGCATAGGGACATGCATCATTTCTTTCAAATGCAACAATAACCTTGTGACACAGACACTAACTACTGCCGTTTTAAAAACAAAATAAGGGCTAGAGGTTAACTAATGTGTTGAAAGTCACAGCTAGCAATTGACAGAGGGAGCTGCAAACCCAGAACCCTTTTGTTGCTATGCCCATGGGCTTTCCAATATACCACACTGCTTTTTTCCTTAAAGCCAGGATTAGAACCCCAGAATCTTGACTCAAAGTATGGTTCCATTCTCCAATGTAGCCTCCTCTCCAAAGTGAGACACTGGCAGCCATGTAAGTCAGTAGGAGGCAATTTGCTTGAGACAAAACTGAAACAAGATGGTATCAGCACACTGCTACGTAATATCACATGACCCTTTTATACCTGATAAAATAAGTCTCATAACGAATCAGCAGTTAGGATTACAAATACCTGGGTCCTCATGCTATAAGGAACAATAGAGATAATACCAGGAATCAAACACAAGACTCCATAAGAAACAGGGAGCAAACTGATAGTCTTCTGACAGTAAATACACCATCTGCCTTCATCATAGTCATCACTGCTTTCAGCCAAGAAGGCATAGATTCAAACAAAGCAGGCAGACGAGTTGCTTCACAACGCAGGTATGTGGATCCAGCCTTGAACTCTGCTCAAACCTGGGGCTGCCTCCTTGACAGGATTTCTAAGACACCTCTCTGCCTTAACTTATGTTTCATACAGTAATGGAACAGGCTGAGAACACTTCCATATATGCCTTTAAAAACATTTCCAACTGGAAAGACAAAGGTTGGCATAGGGGAAGGAGATATGTCTAAAGTCTCTGAAGTCATAGATATGAACCCAGCTACTGACAAACCTTGGCAAAATACAGTGTAGCTATTAAAGCTTCAAAGATTAAGAAAGTAAAGACAGAGGTATTTGACATGCTATGTGGTTAAGACTTTGTTACTTTAATAGGCTGAGATTACATTTTAAGAAAAGCTTTAAAATTTTTCAGATAAATCATTGATAGATTCACAGTTTCATGAAACATTAGTGTTTGGAACTGATCAGGAAAGACAGACCTCATACATTTTTCTTGATGCCTCTGTCAGAAACAGCCGACAGTACTCCCAAGTTCATTAGACCTTCAACATGTTTTTTGACAATGATGTGCTGTAAGGCTACACTAAGGCAGAAATTCATGTTTTCATCAACTCAGCATAGGCTTTTTCTGATTAAATTCATTTATAATGGAAAGTTCAACTAAGTATGAAATATGGCTCCATGTTTACATTTAAATTGAAATGTTATCATAGCAATCTTTCCTCTTATCAACTGTTCTAGCAACAGCTCATGCCAACTTTTTTAATTCTTGAGGAATGGTCACAATATTCCATCACCTCCTTCTTCCCCCTCTTCCCTTCCTCTGCTGTGCCAGCACCCCAGCTGCTTACCTGACTCCACTATTCCTATTTCCTCAATTCCTTTTATTTGGTATCAAAAACCACAGTTTCTCAGTTACTTTGGAGTATATTTTTTCTTTGACTTTCTTTTTGGTCTAATGCTATTTGTTTTATCCTTATCTCATGACTTACCCATATCAGGGACACAAAAATACAAAAAGTTTAAACTTCACCAATCCTTGACAGACCTCTCCTTGATAGTTGAGGTTGCTTTTCCTTGGAAAGAGAACCATTTTTATTGACTTTGGTTATTCATTTAATAGTTTTGTCTTATAGGTCAGGTCACTTTGGCAATAAATTAAAAACGCAGATTTCTGAAGTGACAAAATGCAAACTTTATAAAAGAGCCAAAAAAGAAAAAAAAAAAAAAAAACAGGAAACTTTCTTAATACAAAACTAAATATATAAAAATCAAGAACACTGTGAAACAAATAATATACAAACCTTTATTCAAAGATAATTCAAGAAAGACATGTTTTGGTCATTTTTAAAGTGAGATTAATTGAAGATCTCAGAAAAACTGTATCTGATCAACACACATGGCTACTCACAGAAAGTTCTCTCTTCTGTTAATAGCAGCTAAATTTATACACACAGAAAAATTCTTAAGACCATGCAAATTCAGTTGAATTCCATACATTCATTATATTCATCAAAAACCTGCAGTAATGTTCATGCCAAAGTGTTAATTTAAGAAAAAAATTAAAAATACACACCAAAACATGACCAAGATTAAACTAAAGAGAATTAATAAATAAGCATAATTTATATTTTATTTTAAAAAGTTTGGCATCACACATATTCAAGTGTGTTACACCAGGTCCATTCCTCAGAAGTGGCATTTAAAGTGTTAAGCATTGTTAAATATCAAAAAATACAACTCTGTTTTACAATGTAGTACTGGCATAATTCAAAGTACTGTGCCAATTATAAATAGTATAATCAAGTTTCAAACATCTTTTCAAACATATTTAAAGGAAAGCATATAGACACACATTTATATGCACATAATTTATTATATTCATGTAATCAAAGTTATTTTATAAAAGCAAACAGTTTATCCCTCAACTAGTTTGTATACTTACGTAGATTTTAATATCTGTTCAAAGATTTTCAGTTCTTGGTATACAGATTTTTAGAAGAAATAAAGATAAAATTTAATTTTACAAGAACACGCATCATTTCATCCTCCTTCACAAAATAATCCGTAGTCATTCAAGGTTGATAAGAACTAGTCTTTATGAAAGCAACTGTTGTCTAAAGACTACAGATTAAGTCCTGCAGTCCAAGTTTCTTATGAAAATTCAGTCAGCTGCTGCTCATTGCAGAAAAAGCCTACACGGTGCTTCTACCAAAAATAATCTTCAGTATCCGAGGCCTATAAAGGCAGACGATCTTATCTTCTGCTGAGACGTAAAGTGCAGCTACAAGTGGAGAAGTGCTAGATTCTCAGTCACTTCAGAAATACTTGTTGAAGGCTGTTTCTCATGTATAAATATGCTGAAAATGTCCTTCAGGCTCATAATGGTTTATCAATAACTGTGACCCCTGAGCAAAGAAATGAAGAGATAAAAAAGAAGTCACAGGCAGCATTCTGTATCTCTGAGAAAACACTCAATTCTTTATTATAATACGAAGGCAGGAGGAACCATACAAATCATGTTTCAGAATCTCTTTCTTAAACTTTAGTAGTATTATCATTTTAATCTAAATGACAGTGAAATCTCTGTTTAGTTATGGACTAAATATAAGACTATTTAATCCAGAACTAGTCTCTTCCTCTTTGTAGTTACAATTTGGAAAACATACACAAAAGGGAACACAGAAACTTTTGAGCATGACGGGTATGTTCATTATCTTGATTGTGGTGATGGTTTCATGGGTATATACTATGTCAAAAGTAATAAAATTATATACTTTAAATATACAGTTGACCCTTGAACGACATGGGGGTCAGGGGTGCTGACCCTCCCATGTATAATTTTTTACTCCCACACAATTCAACTATTAACAGCTTACAGTTGACCAAATGCCTTACTGATATGGTCAATTAACATATTTTACATGTAATATATGTTATATATGTCATAACATGTTATGTGTTATATATTGTATTCTTAAAGTAAGCTACAGAAAAGAAAATGTTATTTAAAAAGTCATAAGGAAGAGGAACTATATTTACTATTCATTAAGGGGAAGTGGATCATCATCAAGGTCTTCATCCTTGTCTCTTCACATTGAGTAGGCTGAGGAGGAGGAGAAAGAGGAGAGGTTGGTCTTGTTGTTTCAGGGGTGGCAGAGGCGGAAGAGGTGGAGGAGGTGGAAGGGAAGGCAGGGGAAACAGAAGAGGCAAACACACTTGGTGCAACTTTAAGGAAATACACTGTAATTCCTGTCTGACTTTTTTGTTTTTTTCATTTCTCTAAAAATGTTTCCATACAATACCAATCCTCCTTCCACCACTTTCTTCAGTTACAGTGCACATATCATAGAAGGGCCCATTTCATAAAATAAGTCATAAACAGTCTTGAATAACCAGAACCCTTTTGCCAGACTGTCTAAAGTCCGTTTGTTTTCTGGCATTGCTTCTACGTCTTCTTCATTGTCTGGCAGTGGTTAAGAAGCACTCATCTCCGTCGAGTCATGTTCTGTTAATTTCTCTGGTTTGGTAACTATTAGCTCTTGAATTTCTCCAAGATCCATACCTGAAATCCTTCACCATCAACCTTTATAGTCACATCCACGATCTCTTTCATGATTTCTTTGACTGGCTCTGTCATAACTCCTGTGAAGTCATACACAACATTTGAACACAGGTTTTTTGTTTTTTTTTCCAGGAGGAATTTATTGTTTTGGATTTGATGACTTTCATAGCTTTTTCTATAACAACAATGATATATTCAATGGTGTAATCCATCCAGACTTTCATGTTTTCTCTGTTGATATTCTCTTCCATAGCATTGGCAATTTTTTTCCATAGAGTGCCATATATAATGAACCTTTAAGGTTCCTCTGGTCCCTGATCTAGAGGCTGAATTAGACACATTGTGTTTAAGGGCAAGTAGACCACTTCTATGCCTTTGGTGTTGAACTCATGGGGTCCTGGGTGGCCAACGGCACTGTCCAATATCAAAATAAAAAGCAGTCCCTTACTGGCAAGGTAATTCCTGACTTCAGGAAGAAAGCACAGATGGAACCAATCCAGGAAAAGAGTTCTTGTCTAGGTCTTGGCAGCTGGTATTTATATTTTCCCTTCAAGGATTTGAGGGTTAGCAGCTTTTTAGATAAGAGCAGTCCAAATCATAAACCCAACTGCATTTGCACAAAATAGTAGAGTTAGCCTATCCCCTTCTGCCTTAAATTCTGGTGCTCACTTTCCTTTGTAATAAATGTCCTTGGTGGGACATTTGTCTGCATTAAAAACTTTTTCAGGCAGACATCCATGCTCCTCAACAACTTTCTTAACAGCATCTGGGAGCTTATCTGCTGCCCCTTGTTTGACAGAAGCTGCTTCTCCTGTTATCTTGACATTTTTTGAGCCAAACCCCTTTCCAAAATTATCAAGTCATCCTTTGCTTGAGTAGTCTGAGGAAATTCTCCAGTTTCAGATCCTTCACCTTCCTTTTGCTTCAAGTTGTCATATAATGACTGCTTTTTCTCAAATCATATTAGAGTTGACAGGTATGCCTTTCTTACAGCAATCCTGCACCCACCAAAACCAAAACCAAAAAATCAAAAATAATAAAAGTTTAAAAATTAGCCGGGTGTGGTGCCACACCCCTGTAATCCCAGCTACTCAGGAAGCTGAAGCATGAGAATCATTTGAATCTGGGAGGCAGAGGTTGCAGTGTTCTGAGATCACGCTGTTGCACTCCAGCCTGGGCGAGAGTGAGATTCTGTCTCAAAAAGAAAAATCCTTCACCCACATAAAAGCTGCATGTTCAACACAAGATAAAAAGGGATTTCACAAAAGTGTGAAGTTTTCAAAACTGCTGGGATGGCTGCAAGGATGGCTTCATGAATTTCCTTTTTCCTTTTTACAATGATCCCGACCCTGGATTCATTTATTTTGAAATGGTGGGCAAGTGCAGCAGCAGACCTCAGTCCATGGTTTATCTCAAGCAATTCTGCTTTTTCTTGTCATGTCATGACTCTTCTCTGCTTCGTTGGAGCACTTCCCAGCATCATCACCAGTGGCACTTTGCATGGGTCCCGTGGTGTTATTCAAGGTTTATGATATTGCAGTAAACATGATGAAAAATAACGCAGAACCATGAGAGAGAACTTTTTACTGAGATACGGTCACTGAAGAGACAAACTGCTCTTTCAGAGGTGATGAGCGCCCCACAGCTTTTTAAGTGGATACTCACAACAGCTGAGCGCACTAATGCAGCAACAGGAGATGGCTACAAAATTATTATAGTAGTACAGTAACATACTACAGTTAATTTCATGCAGTTATGATTTAATATTGTATCTTTGTGGTTTGTTCACATTTCTCTGGACTGTGAATGACACCATCTATGGTTTGCAGGTGTTTGTTCCTGTAAGAGTTTGTGTGCATATGTTTTGATAAATTTTAACTTTTGTAATAGATTTTGGATATTTTGTAGTAAATGATAAAACAGACTAATATCTACATATATTTTGTGTTCATAATCTTACTTAATTTTTTCAATATTCCTAGGTTATGCAGTTTATCTGAGTTTTTTCAAACTGTTACAAATCTCCAAAAAAATTTTTCCAACATAGTTATTTTTCAAAAAAAATCCACATATAAGTGGACGTACACAGTTCAAACCTGTGTTGTCCAAGGGTCAACTGTACACTATGTATTCTGTCAGTTTATACCTCAATGAAGTTGTTTTAAAAATTAATCTAGTATTCAGCCATGTTATATTGGAATTCTACTGTACCTAGTTCTTCTAAGTGCTGTTTTGAATGATACATAAGCAACAGTAATGGTTAATTAGTTTAGACATTTTCTTTCTCCACTATTGGATCAATTTTGTTACAGAAAATTATACTATTAAAAGCCAGATAAATATCACTGAAATAAATAACAGTTTAAAGATTCACGATAAAATTTATTAAAATTATAATTTATCTTACTAAGAGAATGGAACAAAAAATCACGTTTTATAACTCAACCAGTACTATGCTTAAGAAAGAAAAATTATTCCACAGCCTCACTATAATACTGTCTCATGGAGCCGCACCATGGGGAGACGTAGGAATCCTATCCTATTTCTTGGACATCTCAGGAATTAAAGCCTTGCCACATAGTGAATTCTTCTTCTCTGCATACAGATTTTAGCTACATTAAATTTTATTATATGATTTTGCATATCAAAGACTTGGGATTTTGAATACAAATGACTGTAGAATGACAAAAGTATACTGGTGCTTTATTTCAGAATATACACAGCCAATGTTAATCATCTTAAGAGTAAGATATAAACTATACCTTCAGAAGACTTTATTCTTATAACAGAAAAACTTTGTTAATATAAAAATCATAATGAGGTCATCTTTTTGTATGATAATTGACTTTAGAGACCAGTTACCTGCATAACTTCTCCCTGTGCTCATACACGATGACACAACTGTCCATTTATCGGTTGTTGGGTTATAATATTCTACTGATGCCAAGTTACAGGAACCATCGTCCCCTCCAACAACATATAACAGACCATTAACTGCACAAACTCCTTTAAAAAATTACACAGAGAGAAAACGATTATTTAAAAAAGTTGGATGAATATGAGTATCCCTGTACATGTTTAGTGAGGTAATCCAGAGACACTAATTTCTTTGAAAGGAGGCAAGAAGAGAAAATAGTGAACATGTAAAGAATTCTTTTTATATTAGGATAGCCAGGCACCATGGCTCTCGCCTGTAATCCCGGCACTTTGGAAGGCCGAGGTGGGCAGATCACTTGACGTCAGAAGAGTTCGAGACCAGCCCGGGCTACATGGCGAAACCCCATCTCTACTAAAAATACAAAAATCAGCCAGGCATGGTGGAGTGTGTCTGTGGTCCCAGCTACTCCAAGAGGCTGAAGCAGGAGGATCACTTGAACCCAGGAGGCAGAGGTTGCAGTGAGCCAAGACCACACCACTGCTCTCCAGCCTGGGCAACAAAGCGAGACTCCATCTCCAAAAAAAAAAAGAATTCTTTATTAGGAGACTATAATACCACTTCTAAGCTCCTACTGATTGTCATTTATGCAGTAGTTACTTTATATATGCATTATTGTACTTAATTTTCACAACATTATAGGTTGGAAACTATTTTGACTCTCATTTTATTTTTTTAAAATAAAAAGTCAAAGTCAGCTACTTAGGGAATCCTAAGGAAGAAAATATATGTTAGTAGAAGGTAAAATATTCTTAATTTTAATTATCACACTAAATGGTTAGCTATGTTATCTCCCTTTAAAGCAGAGAATATTATTTATCTATTAAAATAACTATTTTCTTTGCAAAAATTCAAAATATCTAGAAAAGTATAAAGAAAAAAAGATGACCTCCAACCTTATGTCACTTAGAATAATGACCACTAAAATTTTGATCTCTACTCTGGCTAACTTTTCTCTACGCATATATACTCAGATACTTTCTTTTTTAACCCCAAAGTAGCTCACACTACACATGCTACTTTATTAAATAACTTACCCACCCTGGCCAACCAACATACTTTGGAGAGTTCCTCAAGTTAATAAATGTAATGTTTATGTACGATATCATCGTAGTTTATTTAATCATTTTTTTTACTGATGGATATTTAATTTTGATTTTTTTGCTGTTACCAATGATGTTGCAATGAACAAAGATCCCCTGAATAGTGTTTTGCACACTTGAGCAATTTTTCCTAATATAAATTATTAGAAAGAAAACTGCTGAGTCAAATGGTAAATGCTTTTAAAAGCTAATTCAGTGTAATTTTTTAAAGTACATTTAACATCTTATAAAAAGTTCAGTGCTACTATGAACTTGTACTAGAGGGCATCAAAGAATCCAGAATGCTGCCCAAATCTACAAAACTTTGTAGGAAAAAAACTCATACCATTTTCAGTTGTTCAGATACTTAAAAGCCAAATGCTGCTGCCACACAAGCTCCATACAGTAGGTATATGTGTATGCAACACTATATTTCAGTCTGTTGATGGACAACATAGGACTGAGAGAGAAAAAATTATCTCAAAAATGGCCCTGCTATGATGGAAGGCATGAACAAGGAGATTATATCATCCTAAAGAGTTTTCCCAATTATATCTATGAGGGGCTCACAGATTAAAGAGCATCCCACTGCCGAAAGGGAGGTTGGTCCACACATCCATTTGAATATATTAGCTATACATTCAGAAGACATCAATTTTACTAACCCACTAACTCACAACACCAGATTCCTTTTAGGCGATCGGAGCCAAATCACTTTGCCAAAAGGATGCGCTTTCCTGCAGTGTTTGATGGTTCCAGTTTATTCAGTTTACTTCAACACAATCAAATTCATATTGAGAACCTATTACAGACGTGCTACGTATTAAAAGTCTATATATAATCATCTAATTCAAATTTATTTCATTTTTACTCCACTCTTGGTGTCATAATTTACCATACTTATGAAAACTTTTGAAATTTGGCTTGTAAGCTGCTTGCTATTTCAAATTTATATGGCTGCTTTCACCTCTCCCCATTTAACATTGAATACGTGTCCTCCACTCTTTGCCAGCTTAGTTCTTTCTTCCCCGTAATTTAGGTGCTTGGATGAGGTCCTGAGCCTAGGTTATTAAAAAGGAAGAGCTGAATAGATCTTCTCAGAAGTTTTTTTCAGATTACCAGGAATATGGAATGAGGGTGAGATTTTAAAATATTCTTATGAACTTAAATAATTTTAAAATATATGCTCAATTGGATTATATTGTATCTTGTAAATTATAGAAGTAAATAATTCAAATTCTGTTATTTGTATAGAAAATAAACATAACTGATTGAGAAGGAAAAACAAACTGAAAAGTAAGCTTTCAGATTTCTCTCTCTTCCTTATTATCAAATAAAGTCATGTCTAAATCAAAGTATGAAACAACTTTTCAACAGACTTAAGTCTTTTTCCTAAATCCTACCCTTTCCCACACAATTTTTTGAAGAACAGCTCTATAATGATAGAGCTATCAAATTATCTCTTTATTCTTCTACCTAAAAGAAATGAGTAATTTTGATGTGAAAACAATAAACACATATAGAGAAAAAATAAGATTATTCTAACCTTTAAGAAAATATTCATAAAAAGCTCAAATTGCAACTAAGTTTCCTAATCCAGGAAAGGACACTTGCACAAATCACCATGGCTTTTCTAACTTAATGTGTACTGGAGTCACTTATTCCACTAAGGACCCAGATTTGAGGGTCTTACCATTGAGCGAACTGATTACTAAATACAACTGACCAGATGACGTGCAAGGCCAAACAGAATTAATTATAAATTCTGGTCTGTGGCTAACAGTATCTGCAGTTCCACATACTTAGTCTTTCTTAGTAATCACACTTCTTTAAAGAGGAACTAAGATGAGTGCTGATGGAGGAGGGATGTCCCATGGTGTACAGTAAGTTTGAGACTCACCAGGAACTTATTTACACTATGAGAAATGACATGAAGATAATGGCATTTTGAAGAATCCTAGCATTTCCTGAAAGGCTATGTAGCTATCTTGAGTCCATTTTCCACTTGTATTTCCCTTCCTTGATTCTTCTTTTTAAGTGGTTAGTTCCCTAATCTTAAAGTTCTCTACTTTCTTAAAATTATTTGTTGTTGTTGTTGCTTTAGTTTTTCCATTTTCCTGGAAATCCTGAACTGTATTAAGCCAGGGTTACCTCTGCAGACTTCCCCTCTAGATTTAGATAACCAATTAGCTTTTTAACCTAGTATAAATATTTATTCAACTAGACTAAATTTCCTGAGAAGTAGGATCTCCAGTATGTGATAGATACATAGTAGGCACTAAAAAATATTTGTTGTAAGAATGAATGAATTCAAGTATCAAATGAAGGGTCTACTCCTAATTAATTAGTCTCCAAGTTTATCACCAAAAAGTAGCAGCTAGTAGAAATAAGTTTACTGAAGTGTCACGACAACCTGTTATGTTCCAGAGACTGTGGCAGGCACTAACTTCACAGGATTATTATGTAAGTTTCTGCCTTTAAAGAGTTCAAAGTCTATCAGGGAACCCAGATCAGTAAAAGAACAATGAAAATACACAGTGATACTAGTGAAACTTAAAATAAAATTCAACGTAAGTTTTATAACCTTAAACTGACAGATACCTGCATTTCTTCTGCACATGTTCATATCTGCAACCTGTCTCCATGCATTAGTGGTAGGATCATACACTTCAACACTTTTTCGTACTAAAGGGCCATCATGACCTCCTACAGCATACAATAAATTGTTTAACACACCAACACCTATAAAACACAACCAGCCAAATAGAGGGGCATAAAGAACAAGAGATTTATATCATGTTAGGTTTATTTAACTAATATGTTTATTTAACTGTAACTAAAACTTTTGAAGTTATAATTCATAATAAAAGCAAGCTGATACTATAGCCTACAATTTAAGAAATGGAAATCAATAGAATTGATGATTAAATAAGCATCTCAACAAACTATTATTCTGAAAAAAGAGGCATGTCAAACAGAATAAAAATATTAATAATATGCAGGTGAAACACAGGGAGGGAAAAAGTCCTTTAATGTAATCCTTTCGAAAAAAATATCCATAATAAAATAACCCCGAATTAAAGCACAAAATTTTAAGAAATACATATGAAAAGATTTGATTTTTAAGCAAGTTCCCCAATAAGCACTAAAAACAAGAAACTAAAAGGAGTGCTAACAATGTGAATATATAAATGAAACAAAATGTCTACAGCACTTTGACATTAAATTTTAAAGTAAAATTACTTTGTAAATACTCCCATTAACTGCACAATTCAAAAGACATTTAGCAGTGCCATTAAAATCAGCATATCATATATTTTCCGATAATGTAAAGTGATGCCACTGAATCATTTTACTTTAACTATTTTCCATAATTTTTGTGCTTCAATTGCTAAAATAGGTTCACATGTACCTGCTCCACTCCGCCTGGTGCTCATTTCTGCTATATAGGTCCACTCATTTGTTGTAGCATTATAGCATTCTACTGTGCTAAGACACTGACGTGACGCTCCATCATAACCTCCTACAGCATAGAGCAAACCTACGCGTAAAATCACAAAGAAAGCCAAATTTATTAAAAAACAAACAAACAAAAAACACTATTTTTTCAAGCCAGAAAATCTTAATATATTTTCCTTCATGGCAGTAGAGTTTCCCCGTAAAGTGCTCTGATTTTTATGAACTATATTAGGGTCTTGCCTAATGGTGACAGATGGAGTAATCAAATCATATTATGAAGATGTGCAGGGTATAGATGATGATGTTAATTATATACTTTCCTCAATAATGTGATAAAATAGAAAGCACACTCATTATATCTTTAGGTAACACTATTTGATAAGTGAACATCCTGTAAGACAGAATTAAATACCAAAGTTATCTTAGGAAATTGGAAAAAAGGTTAAATCAAAAATTAGTATCAGAATGCAATGCAATATTACTTGGCAATAAAAAGGCATGAAGTACTAATAAATGCCTCAGTATAAATAAACAAATCTTGAAAACATCACCCTAAGCGAAAGAAGTGAGTCACCAAAGATCACATACCATACGACTAAAATGTTCAGAAGAGGCAAATCCCTAAGTGATAGAAAGTAGACTAGCAGTTGCTGAAGGTTGGGTAGGATAGGAGTAAGAGCTAAGGGAAGCAGGATTGCTTTTAGAGGATAAGAAAAATGTTTTAAAATGAATTGTAGTGATGGATGCACAATGAACTGTATACACAAAATGGGTGAATTGTATGGTACGTGGATTATATCTCAATAAAGCTGTTTTTTTCTATGTGCAGAGAATTACACCTACGATGAGGAGGGGGTGGAAACCTGCAAATGTGCCCAAGTCAATTAAAAAAAAAATACCAAAAAATAATACTTAGAGCCTTCCTTAACTTCTGTTGGGAGACAAAGTAGGATATAAATAAATAACTGTGGCAATCCATCCCTTAAATGTTAAACAGCCCTTCTCCAGATACAAAATTACACATTTATGTCACCTGAATTGTTCCCCCAAACAACTGTACTAAAATCAGCTGACAGTCTTACATAGCAGCAGTCCCCAAACCGCAGGCCATGGACCAGTACCTGTCTGGAACCTGTTAGGAACCGGGCTGCACAACAGGAGGTGAGTGACAGGTGAGCAAGTATGACGGCTGAGCTCTGCTTCCTGTCAGAACAGCAGAGGCATTAGATTCTCATAGAAGTGCGAACCCTATCTTGAAATGCACATGTGAGGGACCTAGGTTGTGCGCTCCTTATGACACATTAATGCCTGATGATCTGAGGTGGAACAGTTTCATCCCAAAACCATCCCCGCAACCCACCCCTGTCCATGGAAAAACTGTCTTCCACAAAACTGGTCCCCAGTGCCAAAAAGGTTGGGGACTGCTGTTATATAAGTCAAACATACACACACACACACAGAAAGGAGAAGGATAAAGGGAGGGGGATGGAGAGGGACAGAAAAGGCCTTATATAGGTTGATTTATATAGAGAAGCTAGTTTTGAAAAGCAGATAATTGAAATTTTACAGTAATTACAACTTTTCTTTCTAAAATGATAATTAGCTTGCCCATTCAGAAAACTAATGTTTTGATTATTGGAAGAATCACTCTCAAGGATCAAAAAGAGCCATATGTACCTGAAAGAACTGTCAGCACCTACCTCCAACAACACCCACACCAACGCTGCTCCTCCTTGTGTTCATGGGAGCAACATGAAACCACTCATTAGACTTTATGTTGTATGCTTCCACAGATGATAAACCTATAATAAAACACAAGTCTGCATTTCCTTCTCTAAAAAAAGTCAATAGTTAATATATATGGAAAAATACTTCAGGTATGTAACATTGGGCTAAAATTAAGAGAAGAAAATGGCAGAATGTAAACACATCAGTTACATGAAAAACAGGAACAGCTTGTTTTCCAGAAGGCTCCCACCTAAGCTACTGACATTTATAAGCTTTTAAAACTTGATGACTGATACTGATGCATAAGAAAGAAAATTTATATACTCAGCACTCATATCATTTAAGGAAATTCTTGATAAAATTTTAAATTTATCTTTAAATACCAGTTAAAATCTCACATGTGCCCTAATGATGCCATGATTTATTCCATAAACATGACTACTACGTTAATTTTAGCAGCAATGTAGAAGAGATGAAAAGGAAATTACCTGTACTCCCATCAAAGCCTCCCACAGCGTATAACAATCCATTTAACACAGCAGCTCCCAAAGTGCTTCTCCGGTCTCTCATGTTAGCAACGCTGGTCCACTGGTCCTTCACAGGGTCGTAGGAATCTACAGTACGAACTCTTAATGAACCATTAAAGCCACCAACAGCAAAAACAAGTCCAGCCATGTAGACCATGCCTGCAAAAGGAGTACGGCATTTACAGATCAACATGCAACTCGACTACCACCAATATCCAAAGATTGCTAATAAGTCTATAGCTGTTGTCAGAACATGCTACTCTTAGGGGGAGCCTGATTAAATAAATCCTTGAAAATGCTATTCATTTGCAAGAACATCCAATCACTAAATTGTCTGTCTTTCTAAGGTTATTATTAGTAGTATTATTAGTAGTATTATTACTTTTGAGACGGAGTCTCACTCTGTCGCCCAGGCTGGAGTGCAGTGGCGTGATCTCGGCTCACTGCAAGCTCCACCTCCTAGGTTCACGCCATTCTCCTGCCTCAGCCTCCCAAGTAGCTGGGACTACAGGCGCCTGCCACCACACCCGACTAATTTTTTGTATTTTTAGTAGAGACGGGGTTTCACTGTAGTCTCGATCTCCTGACCTCGTGATCAGCTCGCCTTGGCTTCCCAAAGTGCTGGGATTACAGGCATGAGCCACTGTGCCCAGCCTTCTTTCTAAGGTTATAAAAAATGCAATGGCACGGGCTAAAGTACCATTTTGACTCTTACTTTTTTCAAATTCAATTTACACACTTAAATAATGAGCCATTATTTTTCAACTACTTGCACCTGTACTCACCTCCCATAGCTTTCAATTTTGGATCTTCTAGTGGATATTCTTAGAATGAAACTCTATACACTTATAATTTATTTGCATAACGTACTCCTAGTTTATCACGTTAGTGGGCTAAATCAGGGGTCGGCAAATTTACAGCCTACAGGCTAAATATGGTCCACTGGACTATTTCTGTAGAACCCATAAGCTAAGCATGGTTTTATATTTTAAGTGGCTGAAAACAACCAAAAGAAGAATAATATTTCATGACTTGTAAAAAGTTATATGAAATTCAAATTTCACCATCCATAAATATAATTTTATTGGAACACTGTCTCACCTATTCACTTCCATATGGCTGGTTTTGCACTATAGCAGTAGATAAGAAGCTGTGACAGAGACCATATAACCATAAAGCCTAAAACACTTACTCTGGTCCTTCAAGAGAAAGTCTGCTGATCCCTGGGCTAAACAGATATTACGGAATCAGTGAATGGAGAAACTGGACTGCTAGACTCAGTTTTCAACCATCTTTTCACTTTTCTCAACTTTTTCATGCTGTTATCCTAATCGGACAGGCTCCTATCACCATCCACTCTGTTCTCTTTAACTCTGAATCCTCAGTTGAAGTTCCACATTCTCTGTGATGCCTTCCCTGTCCACTTTAGCCTAAAAGGGATTAGTCCAGCTCCTGAACCCCTATAGAAAATAACATCTATATAGTGCACTTAAGGTTTAATAAATGTACAGAGTCTATAATATAATTACTTTAAATTGTTCAAATTTTTATTATTCTTAGTTCTATAATGTTTATGTCCCTGTGCCAGCCTGAGGGCAGGCAATGTGGCTCACAGTTCTCTGAATCCCTGTTGGGAGAACTGGAATCACCAGATATGTTTGACGAGCTCAATGTTTTACAGATGTCATCAGGCAAGAGATGCACCTCTACCCCTTATTGTCTTAGCCTCTGGTGCTTTATTCCCCACCCCTTAAAATACATGGAAATGCAGTCCTCCATATGGCAACAAGACCTTTCCAGTTCAAATGAAGTTGCCTGTTTTGGCCCCCTGCTAGCACAGAATTTAATAGACCTCCTAAGAGGGCCTGGAGACCAGTGAGCAGCAACATAGCAGGCAGCATGTTTCAGCATAAAACAATCCTGTATCCCAAAATCATAACTAACTCCAGGGAATGTTCAGTGTGGGAATTTTGCCCATTGCAATTTTCATTTTCCTTTCTCTCCACACAAAATAACACAACAAATACGCCACCTCTTAGAAGTAATGTAGTATGCTTACCAAGTTTTAGGGAATTTTAGGTCACAGAGAAGAAGAAAATAAATGAATCAATCTATGAAGTGCCCCCCACCAAAGGCTCTGGGTCTGGAGAAGGGACTGAACTAAAAGAAGTATAATAAGGAACCTGAAGTGCCCAGAAGTTTAATTACACAGTTTATTAAAATTTGGCCAAGTTTGCACAGTTAAGGACATTGGTTCTAATCTGAAGGAGGGAGAGGGAAGAGGGCATGATGAAGATAAAATGTATTCATAGGTACCCAATAAGTAAATAATACATTTTGCAATAAATTGAGTCAAATGACATATGGCCCCAAAGTAAAGGGAACTATAATAGGAATCAGATATGAATTAAGAAATCAGTTAGTAAATGGCATACAAAACTCCATTTCCAGTAGTAACAATAAAGATAAAATACCTAAAAATAAACTTGCCAAGAAACACAGAGGACCATTGGAAGAAAGTGTTAAAAATCTACGGAAGGATATAAAAGAAGACAGGAGTCCTATCACTAGTTTCACAACATAGTAAAACATATTATAAAGCACAGTAACTAAAAGTGGCTATGTCTTGATGCATGAATAGGCAAGACAAATCAATGGAAGAGAACAGAAAATTTAGAATACAACCAAGTAAATGTGGAAATCTAATACATGATAAAGGCAGGATTTCATCAAATGAATGGAGACAGGTAAGTCAATAAGGGGTATTTGGACAACTGACTAGCCATTAAAAGCCAAAATCTATAGCTTACATCTTAGACTAAAATACAGCCCAGATATCTTAGAGAGAGAGATGTATTTATAAATAAAACTGTAAAGGTACTAGAACAACTAATGTTTTCAAAATATACTTTTGTCATAGGGTAGAAACCTGGCAGATACCACCTTAACCAAGAGAACAAGGTTACCCTCACAAGAAATGATCATACTAAGTCAATTTAACCATGGGAAAATATCAGACAAATCCAGCTTGAGAGATATTCTTCAAAATATCTGACCAGTCCTCTTCAAAGAATCAAGGGCATAAAAGATAAGAAAAGACTCTGGGACTATCTCAGATAAGAAGATATGACAACTAAATGCAAAGTAGGATGCTGGAACAGCATAAGGGAATCAATGGAAAAAATGGTAAATATGAATGAAGTCTGTATTTCAGTTGCTATTAATATGCCAATGCTAATTTCTAGTTTTGATAATTGTATCACAGTAAGATGTTAACATTGGGGAAAGAATATACCAGAATTCTTTGTTCTATCTTTGCAACTCTTCTGTAAGTAAAATTATTTCAACATAAAGTTTTTTTTGTTTTTTTTTTTGAGATGGAGTTGCCTAGGCTGGAGTGCAGTGGTGAGGTCTCAGCTCACTGCAACCTTCGCCTCCCAGATTCAAGCGATTCTCCTGCTTCAGCCTCCTGAGTAGCTGGTATTACAGGCGCCTGCCACCATACCTGGCTATTTTTTTGTATTTTTAGTAGAGAAGGCATTTCACCATGTCGGCCAGGCTGGTCTCGAGCTCCTGACCTTGTGATCCGCCCACTTTGGCCTCCCAAAGCGCTGGGATTACAGGCATGATTCACTGCACCTGGCCCAACATAAAGGTTTTTAAAAATATGTTTGTGTGTGTATACACACACTCACACACACATATAGATAATTTTGGCATATGGCTTTCTATGCAAGAAACAAATTTTTAAGTCCAGAGACACAAAACTTTGGTACAGGACTACATTAAAAGATAAAGTTTTTACAAGGCAAAATAGCACAAAGTCAAAAGATAAACGATTAATACAAATAAATATTTACACTACATATCACAGACAAAAAGGCTGCTTTCCTTAACATATAACTGTATCTGTGACATCAATAAAACTATTAAAATGGCAAAAATCATGAACTGACAATTCAGAGAGAAAGCTATTTAACTTTCCTCATAATTACGTAAGTACAAATTAAGGCATTTTTAACCCACCAGATTGGCAAAGCTCAAAACATTTAATTACAAAGTACTGTCAGGAGTTTAGAGAAACTGGCACCTTCATATTTTACTGTTAGTGGGAGTAATAATTGGTATATCCTCTTAGGACATCCTTTGAATCAGTAAGTCTAGTTTTAGAGTTTTATCCTACCAAAATATATTAGCATATATACACAATGATGTATGTATAAGAGATTTGTTGTAGCACTGTTTATAATAACATTAAGATTAAAAACATTTTTAATGCTCTATTAAAAAACTAGTAAAAACTATGTCCAGACCAAAATAAAACACTAGACAGCTCTTACTGAATGAGGTAACTCCAGATATGCTGGTAAGTAACAATCTCCAAGATGTACTGTTAAAGTGCTACCATCATAGAATGTTCCATTACATACAGAACTCATTTTGCTATGGGAAACAGAAATTTTGGATCCAAGTTTAAGTCCCAGGAAAAATCCTGAGTTTGTATAATAACTGCTTCTTTTGATCACAGCTTTGGCTAAATGAAAGTCTATTTCAACAAATGTTTGTAAAACAGATGCCTTGAAGAAGGCAATTATGCCTTATAACTGAGGGACTTAACAGTACCTTATAAACTGAGGGAATCTCCTAGAACTAAGGGCCCAACCTAAAGAATTCCCCTCTCAACACTTCAGGCAAAGGTAACTAGGAAATATCCAGCAAATTACTAGCTCCTCCACCTTACACTAAACAATCAGAAAGATACGTAAAGACGGAGACAGAGTAGCTATCCCATCAGTGTCTTGAGAGGTGTACGAGGCCCCTGAATTATTGTTTAACTACATAGCTATTTTACTCAAAGTTTTTTTGATAGAGATTTTTCTAATTAATAAAATGAGACCTGAAAAAGAAGCTCTCAATGACCCAGGAGTAGAGAATTGACCGTGATGCATCATGCTTACCTGCCCTGCACCTCCTGGAAGGCAACTCTGCTACTTGGTGCCACCTTTCTTCTTTAAAGTCATAGCATTCCACACTCCGGATAGCCTTTGGTGCTTGGCCCCCAACCACCACCATCAACTGCAAGGGCAGAAATGTAAGCACTTGAACAAATGACTATTACATATTCAGGATTTAAAATGTCCTACAAAGACACTGGTGTGGGAAGTGTTAGGATGAAGATGGTAGGGTGAGCTGGTGAATACAACCATCTAACCAACATTTCATAAATATCAACAAAGGGGGCACATGTTAGAAGTACAATTCTATCATCCAACACATTTAGTCAAAAATAAGGACTTCTGAAACTAAAGTAAGTTTCTGATCCTTCAAGCAAAATGAGTTATTTAAGCCAAAAAACGGCAGGCAGTCATTACTGGCAAGGCTGCAGTATGTCACAGGGCTTGCTATAAACTAGATCCTGGTTTTGCAATGACCAGACATTAGATCTCCATAATCCAGGAGAGAAGATAGAAATGAAACATATGTTACTGGGTAGGTGAGGTGAAAAGGACAATAAGTATTAAAAGAAAGACGGAAGAAGGAAAAAAATTATTGAAAAAGGAGGGGTAATTGAATTGGAGCTCACAAGAGCATAGATTCCCAAATCTCCAGTAAAGAGACCTTTCCTGATGCCCCACAAATAAAACAACCTAACAGGACAGGTAATGGAGATGCTAGATATCATAATGAACAAATACATTACAGTCTACTTTTGAGAACAAATGAGGTCTATAAACTCCCTCAACTCAATCCAACAACTATTTACTAAATGCCTACCATCTATATGTGTCCAGAACTATGTCAGGTGTTATACATAAGAAATATGAGACGTGGTCTCTACCCTTTAAGGACTTTATAGATGTTACTGAGACAAGACTTATGAAGTAACTCAAGAACAATACACAATTAGATATGATCAAAAAATTATGTGATTAGTATAGACGTTAATTGCTACTGCTGATCAGAAAATGAAAAGCTGCCGTAATTCAGTGAAAGCTCCCTGGAGCCTGATCTATGGTCTTGATAAATTGATAGAATTTAGAAATCAATGTGTCTGTCTCTTACTGAGTATACACAGACACTCTCTGGCAAGAGTGAAAATACAGCCGTCAAATCAGAATAATGTAAACATTAATGATGTCTCAAATCAAAAATTGTAAAGAATGGCAAGGACCTTCATGAAAAGATGAGATAATGATTAGAAAGATGTTAGAAAGAAACAAAAAATAAAAACAAACAGAATATGGAGTAACTCAGATACACAAAAAGGGGAAATTTGCAACCTTGACCAGGCAATGGAGCTACCTGTACTTAGAATTAAAGAAAGATGGGTACATAGAAAAAAATGATTCCTGAATCAGAGAGCAAATCCCGTTTCCAAAAAGAAGCCCATTTTAGTTTTTGGTAACTGGAGAGCAGAATTAATTTTAAAAGTCTTAAAAGAAGGCTGAACATAAACCAACTATATAATTTTTTTCAGGCCTGTTTCTTCTAGTGTTGAATTCAAAGAAACAAAATTGGCCTGGTGTGGTGGCTCACGTCTGTAATCCCAGCATTTTGGGAGGTTGTAGCGGGCAGATCATGAGCTCAGGAGTTCGAGACCAGCCTGTTAACAGCAAGGCCCCTTTCTCCACAAAAAAATAACAAAAATTAAGGCCGGGCGCGGTGGCTCAAGCCTGTAATCCCAGCACTTTGGGAGGCCGAGACGGGCGGATCACGAGGTCAGGAGATCGAGACCATCCTGGCTAACACGGTGAAACCCCATCTCTACTAAAAAATACAAAAAAACTAGCCGGGTGAGGTGGCGGGCGCCTGTAGTCCCAGCTACTTGGGAGGTTGAGGCAGGAGAATGGCGTAAGCCCGGGAGGCGGAGCTTGCAGTGAGCTGAGATCCGGCCACTGCACTCCAGTCTGGGCGACAGAGTGAGACTCCGTCTCAAAAAACAAAACAAAACAAAACAAAATTAACAAAAATTAAAAATTGGCAGGGCATGGTGGTGCACAACTGTAATCCCAGCTACTAGGGAGGCTGAGGCATGGGAATCACTTGAACCCAGGAGGTGGAAGTTGCAGTGAGCTGAGATTGCACCACTACACTCCAGCCTGGGCAACAGAGTGAGACTCTGTCTCACAACCAACCAACCAACAACATTTTGGTTGGCCAGGCACGGTGGCTCACTCCTGTAATCCCAGCACTTTGGGAGGCCAATGCAGGTGGATCACTTGAGATCAGGAGTTCCAGGCCAGCCTGGCCCAGATGGTGAAACCCCATCTCTACCAAAAATACAAAAATTAGCCAGGCATGGTAGCACGTGCCTGTAATCCCAGCCACTCAGGAGGCTGAGGCATGAGAATTGCTTGAACCTGGAAGGCGGAGGTTGCAGTGAGCTGAGACTGTGCTAATCCACTCCAGCGTGAGTGAAAGAGTGAGACTCTATCTCAAAAAATAAGTAAATAAAATAAACATACTTAAGAAAGAAAATACACAATACCCTCACCTCTGACCACCCAAAAAGAGGGGGAGAGCAAGGTTGTAAAAATCACAGAATTGGGATGCATGTTAAGATAAACCTTGTATTTAGGGCTCTGTTCAAAACTTCAAAACTGCCCAAGAGACAACAGTTGAAAGGGTCTTAGATGAAGACCAATTTTTCTAAAATTTCAGAAGGGAACACCTTTTAAACTTTTTGAGAAATAATACTCAGTTATAGATTTCATAATCCTCAAAGTTTGAATGTAAGATTTCCATTTCCATGCAATAGTTCACTTTTACACATTAAAATGAAGATAAAAGGAAAACTGTGCTATTACATACAGAGAACAGTGGTAGTATTTGCCTTTTACTCACCCAAGGGAGGTAAATGGGGTGAGGATTTGGATCTCCAGGAATTAGGGATAAAGGAGACAAGGAGAAGGTGCAATGGGGGGACAAGAAGGCAGGAATATTTATATAAAACCAAGAGACTGTGTCATAAACCATTGTGTGGCTACCAAAAGAATTGCTCATAATGCTGACACCCCAGTTATTTGTAAAAGACACAGATATTTGAGAAAAGACCATACTAATTATGCTATGAAGGAACAAGAAAATAAGACCTTTTGTAAGGAAAAGTTAAATGTAACATATTTGAAGAGGGCAAGAGGTAGAAGGTTAAGCAAATTCAGTAATCATCCTGAAATGTAGGTCAATTAAACTTTGTTCTTTTCATTTTCTTTACCTATCAAATATTAGTTGAAAATTAACTCCTGAAAAATCAAGTTTCTAACTGAAAATTTCAATAAATATACTGAGTAAAATATTTTAAAATATAATATATACCCAGAAATATGACAGCACTTATAAAAATACAGATTCCAAAGAGAAAAGCTAACAAAATACAAAAGAAGCAAAACATATATAATTTTTATGATGTACAAATCCAAGGATGCCTTACACAATCTGTTTATTGAGAAGCCAAAACATAATGTCTGAGATATGAAAAGAATCATTCATGCAAATTAAAAATCAGAGCCTAATATAAAAAGTACTAATTCACTCTCATGGTAAAATATTATCAAAACCTTGTAATGTCTTCAGCACGACTACCACATTTTGTTCAATTTGACTCACTATTACGATGATAAAAGGCATCATTACTATGAAATAATAAGCATAAGAAATTAATCTTTGCTTCATTCTTACCCAACTCCTTAGACTTAATCTGAACATAACAACTCTAAAATGACAAACGGTGGTGTTGGAAAATCGTTCGTCACCAGCACCTTTTTGAAAATACGTGTGGATAAACAAACACACTGAGTAGGGATCATACAAGTAAACATGCAAAGTCAAAGCAACAGGGCTGCTCACTGCTATCCAGCAGGTCTGCTGCCCCTCCCACCACCCTAATACAGCAGAATGAAAGAGAACCTCCAGGAACCCACATACCCACCACAAAATAACACCTAGAGAACTGAGAAATCTAAAAGTATAACACAGCTACAGGAGTCCTACTCCAAAACCACAACCAGAGAAGCCCAGAAACAATGTAAACAATGTAAACACACCACCACAAAACAGAAAGTAAGTACTTGATAGGCTTTTACCGAGAACTCTAGAAGATTTCAAAAATGACATGTTTATTCCAGAAATCAAAATGACATGTTTATTCCAGAAATCATTTTCACTCTAAAGGTCTCTGCAGCATAGCTAAATATAGGAAAGTCTGAAGATGCCAGAAGAAGGAATACACAAGAAGAAATTCTTTTTTACAAATATGAAGTATTTAAAAAGTATTAAAGATATAGCACATTATTTAGAAGGAAGTTGCAAAGATTAACATAAAACAATAAAATAAAATAAATGGCAACCTTTGAATTGACTGCCAAGACTGAGCAATTTTTATCAATGGATTATTTTGTAAGAACAAAAACTGACACCAAAAAAGATGGACAAATATGAATTAATGAAGACTTAAAAGATGGGTACTTACAAAAGCAGGTGTAAGGGTATTTGAAAACTGTAAACATGTATAAAATCAGCAGACCCACCATGAATACTGAGGTATTAAGGGAATGAGCTAATGTACTTACTAAGCCACTTACAATTATTTCTGAAAAATCTCAGAGAACTGAGTATAGATCAGAAAATGTAAAGAAAGTAAATACCAATTTTCAAACCAGGATAGGAAGTGAATGCCTTGTAAATGCACTTTGTTAAGTGATAATAATTCTGAGTAAAAATTAAGAAGATTTTGAGAAAAGCATTTGAACTTCTAGGGGCCAATAAAATAACACACAGAAGGATGTTTAGAAAGTCATGCCAAATTTGAATCCATTTGATCCTCAACCTCATCAGATGTTATATGCCAAATTACTTATTTTGGCTTAGATAATAAACATAATCACATAGAATGAAACTTTCTACAGACTGTGTCAGTGGCTGGGTACTTCTAACAAGGTGTCACCAAGAGAGTTCTGAGATCAATTCTAAATTATTTACTAATGATCTAGAAAAATAAGTCAACAGCACCCTGGCAAATCTGCAGTTAGTTTTAAATTGAGAACTGTTGTTAGTAATAGGCAAAACAGAAAAACAATACCAATATAGATTTGCCCCAATTAAAAATGTAGACTCCAAAGTAAAACTTAGAAAAATATTAAATACAAGTATTAAAGTGAAAGAATTTAAAAAACATAATCCAATGGAAAGGAGAGAGTAATAACTAAAGACGATATATGAAAACAAGAGAGAACAGATTCTTATTTCTTAATCCAGCATTGCCCAAAACATACACAAGAGTTAAAAATAAATACATAAATAAAGTATATTATGAATCATTCTGATGAGCCCACGCACAAAATGGTGCTTCAAGTATTGGTCGTACTATAAAGATGTAAACAGAGCAGAAGGAATTGCCAACAGAGACAGAAATGAGGGGTTATTTCATAAGAAAAACTGAATTGGTAAAACACGAATGGCCACAGCTAAAAAGACCAAGGTAGAATATAAACATTCACATAGGAAAACATGAACACGAGAGACACGGGAAGACATGGGAATGTATGCTGAAGCGGCTACACATGATGTGCAGGGAACCATCAGATGGTATACAACAGGGAACAGCAATGAGATGACACAAACAAGCTATTTTATCATCCGTAGTTCTAACGTGTAATTCTGTGAAACCATGGGGTCTTCAGTTATTAAATAAACACCTAGCTTACAAAGAAATCTTTCTTATATTTTTTTTTTTTTTTGAGACAGAGCCTGTTGCACTGTTGCCCAGACTGGAGTATAGTGGCACCATCTCGGCTCACTGCAACCTCCACCTCCTGGGTTCAGGTGATTCTCTGCCTCAGCCTCCTGAGTAGCAGAGATTACAGGCATCTGCCACCACACGTGGACAGTTTTTGTATTTTTAGTAGAGACATGTTTTCACGATGTTGGCCAGGCTGGTCTCAAACTCCTGACCTCAGGTGATCTGCCGGTCCTGGTCTCCCAAAGTGCTGGGATTACAGGCATGAACCACAGCGCCCCTGGCCTACAGAGAAATCTTTCTACCTGGTCTGATTTTTTTTGGACTATAATTAGAGTTTTCTACTATAATTAGAGCTAATAAAACTCAGAGGGGATAAAAACCAGTTGTCTTCTGTTCTAGAAGAGTGACATCATGCAGTTTATAAAAATTAAATAGACCAAACAATCCCCACCCTTAACATATAAAATCAATAGAGGTTGAATTACATACACTACAATGCATTCTTAGGCACATTTTCTCTTGAAGGGAAACTAAAACAAATAATAAATCATGGAAATTCAAATAAGCAGAGTACTAACAGCTTCACTACAAGCCTTTCGCATGAATAACAAGCATGAGCAACAGATCCTACTTTGGGAAGGTTCATGGGTGTCCTCAGCCGGGTCCGGACACTCTTCATTAATATACGCTGCTCTGTTGGCAGCAAATGATACTTCATTGCTTCAATGAGGTAATCTTTGCAAGCACTGCTATTCTTGACCAATGCTTCCTCTTCAACCCTCTGTAACAAGAAATCAGACACACCCCCTGAGGGTAGGGCTATTTCATAATTAAATTGCCAAAGAAAAAGAAGGAGAGGAAAAAAGCAGTAACTATATCCTTTAGTTTAGTCTAAAAGTAAATGAGGAAAGTTTATAAATACAACTAAGAGAAAATAAATAAAACCAAAATGCTCAAGTATCTGGCCTGCAGAGAAAACATATATAGGTAATAAAAAGAACTGCAATGAAAAATGATAAACTTCAGTGTTAGCTATGGAATATGACAAACTCTTTAGATATTATATCCACCTGTTAATCTTTAACTTTTAAGTCAAAAAGTAAGCAAAACAAGAAACAAAATTTAGATAAATGCATCCTTCAGGAGAAGACAATACTAATAAGTTAATGATACCTTTTTCAAACATAAGTGGGCAAGTAAAATATCCCAAAAAGAGATTAGAAATACCTTAAAGCAATGTACTTATAAATCTTGTGCTGCCTAGCCTGACCTCAAATGCAGGACAGGCTTTGAGGTTTGTTTTCTTTTCTTTTTCTTTTTGGAGTCAGAGTCTCACTCTGTCGCCCAGGCTGGAGTTCAGTGGCGCAATCCTGGCAAACTCCACCTGCCAGGTTCAAGCAATTCTCCTCTCTCACCTTCTTGAGTAGCTGGGACTATAGGCACCTGCCACCATGTCGGCTAGTTTTTTGTATTTTTAGTAAAGACGGGGTTTCGCCACATTAGCCAGGCTGGTCTCGAACACCTGGCCTCACGCGATCTGCCTGCCTCAGCCTCCCAAAGTGCTGGGATTACAGGCGTGAGCCACTGACCGTGCATGGCCTTTTGGATCATTTTCTTAATACCAGAAGACCCATGATTACATGGATCACAAAAAGTAATGAGGTTTCAAGAAAGCCTAAAATGTTCAAATCTAATTTCTTAATAAATGATTCTTTCAATGGTTTCAATTATTAAAATAATGCTGAAATGTTCCTAGTGGGATTCTAATAAAAAAAGAGCAAATTTAAGATTATTTGGAGACCACTAAAGAATCATTTATTCATATTTATTTCAAATAATGTTTTCCCTCAGTTTAGAAATAAAGACAGAAATCAAATGCATGCCACTATTAAATGACAAAGTAAAATTAAACAGTATTTGGGTCAGACCTCAGAATTCCAGGTCTGCAGGGGAATCAGAAGAGACTATCAAAAGAAAAAAACAGTAAAGAAGATGCAAAGCCGTGACAGCCACAGGGACATTTATTTACATGTATTTAAATGACCACAAATACTACCTTGATAAGCGCTAATACTTGCTTACCCAAATCAAAAAATAGGGGCAAAAGCAAATTGCTAAGAATGGGGAATGGTTGTAGCATGCACCTGTAGTCCCAGCTACTCAGTAGGCAGAGGTACAAGAATCACCGGGAGGTGGAGGTTGCAGTGAGCTAAGATGAAGCCACTGCACTCCAGCCTGCAGGGTCCTTTACTGTCTTCTGTCCTGTACTCCACAGATCTGCATTCTACAGCTCTTATCACTGCTTGACAGGGATCTACATGCTGTCAGTCCAGTGACATGGTGCTGTGTGGATTCGTATGTTTTGCATATGCATTTACCTGAACTAAATATTCCCGAGGAAGCAAAGGTAACCGTACATGTTCCATCAGTCGGGCCATAAACTCTTGCCTCACATCCTTGTCATGGTTCACCCATGCTATTACTGCTTCAAATACCTTGCAGAAAATATAGGAGAAGAAAAAATAAGAAATGAGTTGTGTACCAAGACAGCTGGATAAAATATGAGACTACATTTTATATACAACTCTTGCTAAGACATTCAAGTTTAATTCATAGCTCAAATGTTTCCAAAATCCTGACTTGCAAAGTACTTACAAAGCCATTCACCCCATTTCTTTTCTGTTCTTTTTTTTTTTTTGATTTACACAAAATAATAAAGCAAAGTGATATTCTGGAATGAAAATCATGTACCCTTAGAAACAATTCATGTTTGGCTTTTCCTTCAGGTTTACAAACAAATATTAGACCATACACATAAATTGAAGGTTTGTACAATAGATCAACTCAGCTCTGAAATAGCATAATATACTAAAATGTAGTATTTTGAAATTTTTTTTCTACAAATTAAAAAATATGGGCATTATCATTTACAATACATAATTGTGAGAAAGCTAATAAGCTAATATGAAGACACTGTCTACATAATTTCCTTCTCAACTGATGAATATATCACTTAATAATCTTTAAAGGTTTGCAGGAAATGTTTGACAAAATGCAAATGGATAACTGTGACCAAAAATAGATTATTTTGATCCAGGAATAAAGCAAGAAACTAAAAATAATGCACATTAAAATTAACACCCCTCTTTAATTCATTCTGTCAACAAGTATTTATCGAGTGTCTCTACGTGCCAGGTGCCAGAGATTAAGTGAACAAGATAGTCGGCCTTCTGGCAATTCTATCTAATATTTCTCAGTTCTGTCTTCTCTCCCCCCTGCTTCTATCATCCCACATCAGAACCTAATGCTCACTAGTATGACTTCAACATCCTCTCATCTGGCCCTCACCTCATTTTTGGTCCATACTGCCCACCACCACCATGACAGCTCATCTCCAAAGATAGCCTCCTAATAAACCACATCTCCCAGATCCATACCCTTATATAGTAACCTTTCACACTGAATCTAAGCTGGCCCTGTGTAACCAGTAGAATGTAGAGGAAGTGACAGTGTGTGATTTCTGAAGGTAGGTCTTAAGCAGCCTCACTACTTCTACTGTGCTCTCTTGAAATGCTCATCTGAAGGAAGCCAAATGTCATATAAGAAGTCTGGCTATTGAAACCACCACACCATGAGAAACCCATGCAAGTTATAGAGAAGAAAGGAGGGGAGAGAAGGGAGACCTAGAGAGAAACCAATCAACCCTGAGCCCCAGAGCCAGACAGAAGCGAGAGAGGAGCCACCTTGGACATCACAGACCCATAAGATGCCATGTGCAGAACTGAAGCTCCAGATCTGTGGCTCCAGTAGAACCATGCCAGATATCTCCAGGCATCTGGGTCACCTTAGCTGAGGCCTCAGACACTGTGGAGCAGAGACAAGCTGTCCCTACTATTCTGCATGAATTCTGACCATAGAATTGTTAGCATAATAAAATGGTTCTTGTTTATGCTTTTACACTTGGCAATGACTTGAGTAGCAGCAGAAAACCAGAACAGCCCTCACGATATTTCTATAATGCAGGTTTTAGCACGGTTTTCTCCTCTTGCTTAAAACCTCTTTAAGGCTCACTACAATATAGTTCATTTTCTTTAACATAGCTGAGAAGATATTTTATTATATCATCTTCCCATTTTATCTTCCACCAATGTCTCATATTCTAAACTCCCATCATACTGAATATATTGAATACAATTATTCTTTCACACCTCTTTATATTTGTATATTCTGCTTCTTCTACCTGGAATGCCCTCTGCATTCCCACCCATCCCTATTTCTCTGGCAAACTCAGACTCATTTTTAAAAGACTTGAAATATACATCTGAATCAAGCTGAACTACCATCCCCATCCTTATCCGGTTCCTGGAAAAGTTAAATGCTCCTAAGGCACTCTTTACAGCATTCTGTAATCAATTATTTACTCTACTGGTTGGCCCACTAGTCCCTGAGTAACAAATTCTATTTTGCTAATGTTCTCTTTTCTAGGAGCCCATGGCAGTGTCTAGTACATGGTAGGCACTCAATACATGTCTATTAAGTGTGAAAGTAATGTCATCTTCCTCTGTATTTCTAAGATGCTAAGACTATATATGTCACAAATGCTTTCACATTTTTTAATACTGTAAATATTAAAGTAAATGTGTCTTTTACCTCCAGGTGAAATGAATATCCTTGAGAAAGAGAATCAGAATTTACACAACTTGAAATGCAAAGTACACAAAGGAGAAACTCAAGTTTCATTTCCTCTAAGTACAGCTTTTGTGTTCTGATTCCCATGTGCTACAAAACCTAACCAAAGAAAAACAGCCCACTAAAAGGAGCTTGTCTCTCCAACTACATGAAAAGTGCAGGTGGATGACAAAGGTAATCTAAAATGTGGAGAGATAAAAGACTACAACCAGAAGCAGTAGCTGCACAGAGAGAGAGGGAGAGAGGGAGACAGGGAGGGAGGGAGGGAGGGAGAGAGGGAGGTAGGCAGGGAGGCAGGGAGGCTGAACGGACTGGCAGGGGTGAGATATTACGTCACAGAGAACCAATCTAAAGGAAGGTGACAATCAAGAATGTTCCGTCTAGAACTACCAAAACTTCACCATCCTAGGTAACCTCTTTCAACTTAGAAGACAGGGAAACTACTTTAGTGACAAACATTATGTTCACATCATAATTCCTATAGGCATCGAGTTGTAGGAAGAAACTACTTTCCAAAAAAGCATTTGTTTCAGATAGTTTAATGTGTGCAAGCTCTTGCTGTGGAGGTCAAGTACAAAATTGTAATGGCTAAAAATTTAGGGAATCTCCCACGAAGTGAAGATATAGAGTAATTTACATAGACAATCAACAAGTCCTGAGTTTCTTTTTTTTCTCCTGGAATCTTTTCCTGAAGTAACTAGCTAAGTTTCTTAACTTCCAGATGAAACATCACTGGCTGTTACTACACACACAGGATCACAAAGCTACACAAAAATGTGAAATTAAAAAAAAATAATAAAAAAAGGGAAACATCATTGCACACTGGGAAAAGAAAAATATCCTTACCTTTTCTTCTGAAGAAATGGTAAGTTTGTCACTTGAGATTAAGCTGCACACTTGTTCAATGCCAAGATTGAGAAATTCTTCACTAAGTACAACATCTGCAAAATGTTGCTCTGTTTGGGAATTAAAAAGAAAATCCATTAATATCAACATTCCATTATCATAGTTTCAAAATGCTTAAAAAAGGTTTTTCTTAATTTAATCTAATTTAAGAATGAGAAAACCAGTTGCACGCCTCCAGGAAAGAACTAACAAGACAAACCCAAAGAAACTTATAGATACTTGGGGATGTACCTTCAGTGATTTGTTTATACAACAGCACAGGAGCAGTCCAAGTAGGGAAGTTGCCTTAATATACAGGCACTTAGTTGAATCACTCTTGTTTTACATGGTGGTATTTTAGGCTTAAAAAATATATTCCTTATATGGTATGACACTATCAGTACTTAAATTTGTAAAACCTTTTGATTATATAAATCAGATAAAGAACATGATGTTATATTGTCATATCCTACATGTCACATCATGTGAAACATTAGAGGGTTCTTCCTTACAGAGTAAGGAAAAAAGCCTTGCTTTATTTGGAAACTAAAGAAATCTCAAGTGCTGGTCAATCTGAATATATGACCAACATTTTTTAAAAAAGAGACAGAACGGGGCCGGGTGTGGCGGCTCATGCCTGTAATCCCAGCACTTTGGGAGTTAAAGGTGGGCAGATCATGAGGTCAGGAGATTGAGACCATCCTGGCTAACACAGTGAAACCCCGTCTCTACTAAAAATAAAAAAAAAATTAGCCAGGCATGGTGGTGGGCCCCTGTAGTCCCAGTTACTTGGGAGGCTGAGGCAGGAGAATGGCTTGAATGTAGAAGGCAATGCTTGCAGTGAGCCAAGATCGCGCCACTGCATCTAGCCTGGGCGACAGAGCAAGACTCCGTCTCCAAAAAAAAAGAGACAGAATTGGTTTATGATATAGATAGCTCTGAATTCTAAATAAACAGTTTACTTCAGGATCAATTTCCAGGATTTTATGCTTCAACCCATTTCCAGAAACTTGTAAAATTAGTAATTCTTAAATACTTAAAAAACATTTTTCCCTTGATTTCACAAATATGGCCACTCTTCCCAAGGGGAAAAAAGATCACTTCTTGGCCTTTTGGCTAAGATCAAGTGTAGTATCTGTTCTTATCAGTTTAACATCCGATACGTTCTCCATCCAAGGGGGGAAAAGACTGTAAGTGTAATGAGTGAAAAACTTACAAAGAACGAATCTTTTATAAAATAACGTTTCTTGCGAATCCACCTCACAAGGAAATGGGGTGGTATGGGCTGCGGAGTCAGACATACCAGGGTTGAATCCCAGCTCTGCCACATGCTAGCTTGTACAACCTTGGGCAGGTATGTAATTTCCCTAACCCTTGGTTTCCTCATCTGTAAAATGAGGATAATAAAAATAATAATAAGATTGCTGTGAGGATTAAATAAGCTAGTGGTTTATAAAGCACCTAGAACTGTGTCTGTAGACAGTAAGGATGCAATAATTTAGCTCTTGTTAATATTCTAAATTCTAAAGTAAAATTTTGCTAGAAAATCTAGGTTAATTTCTAGGTCATCACAATGAACCATATTTATTTCACCTTATAAAATCCTTATAAATAGGGTTTATAAAACTGTTTTATATGGTGAAATAAAAGATTCATTTCAAATATGTATTTCAACGTCCCATAAAAGGAACAGTTGGCTTCCCCTTCAATGATATTTGAAAAATAAAATCTGCATTTTCATAAATCTCATGAAAAACTATTCAATTTACAAAAGGTTGGCAGGGCATGGTGGCTCACACCTGTAATCTCAGCACTTTGGGAGGCCAAGGTGGGCAGATCACCTGAGGTCCGGAGTCCAAGACCAGCCTGGACAACATGGTGAAACCCTGTCTCCACGAAAAATACAAAAAGTAGCCCGGCATGGTGGCACACACCTGTACTCCCAGCTACTTGGCAGGCTGAGGAGGGAGGATTGCTTGAACCTGGGAGGGGGAGGTTGCAGTAAGCTGAGATCACGCCACTGCACCCAAGCCTGGGCAACAGAGTAAGATTCTGTCTCCAAAAAAAAAAAAAAAGTTCACCCCAAGATAACTGTAAAAATAATAAGCAGCTCTAAAATGTTTGTATTTACAAACTTTTTTGAAACTCAAAAATTTTTTGACACACAATTGTTTGAAACTCAGACTTGACCAAGAGAGGTACTGCACTGAAATAAATATGAAATTGAAGATGAAAATGACAAATACAGTTGGATTTCCATATGCACAAGTTCTACATCTGCAGATTCAACCAACCAGTGGTTCAACCAATCTCAAATCAAAAATATTGAGGAAAAAAATAACAATACAATGAAAAACAACTATTTACATAGCACATACACTATATTAGGTATTATAAATAATCTAGGGATTATTTAAAGTACATGGGAAGCCGAGTACAGTGGTTCACACCTGTAATCCCAGCATATTGAGAGGCTGAGGCAGGAGAATTGTTTGAAACCAAGAGTTCAAGACCCTGTCTCTACAAAAAATTTAAAAATTAGCCAGGCACAGTAGTGCACATCTGTAGTCCCAGCTACTTGGGAGGCTGAGGCAGGAGGAGTTTGAGGCTGCAGTGAGCTAGGATCACACTGCTGCTCTCCAGCTTAGGCAACTGGGTAATGACTTGTCTCTTTAAAAAAAAAAAAATTAAAAATAAAGTATATGGGAGGATGTGCATAGGTTGTATGCAAATACTACCGCATTTTATATAAGGGACTGGAGAACCCATGGATTTTGGTATCTGTCGGGGGTCCTAGAACCAATACCCCATGGATGTAGATACCGAGGGATGACTATAGATTGAAGCAACAGAATAGAGAGCCCAGAAACAGACCCCACAAAAACACAGTCAACTGATCTGTGACAAAGAAGCAAAGGCAATTCAATAGAGAAAGAACAGTCTTTTCAACAAATGATGTTGCAACAACTGAACATGCAAGACAGTAAATCTAGACACAGACTCCACCTCTCACAAAAATTAACTCAAAATGGATCAGCGACTTAAATGTAAAACACAAAACTTAGCTTTTAGAAGATAACATAGGAGAAAATTTAACGAACCTTGGGTATGGCAATGACTTTTTAGATACAACATCAAAAGTATTACCCATGGAAAAAAAATGGTTCAGTTAGACTTCATTAAAATTAACAACTTCTGCTCTGCAAAGGATGCTCTTAAGAAATTAAAAGACAAGTCACAGACTGGGGAAAAATCTTTGCAAAACACATAACTGATAAAGGACTGTTACCTAAAATATAAAAAGAGCACTTAAAGCTCAACAATAAGAAAATAAACAACTCAACTAAACAATGGGCAAAAAGATCTAAATGGACACTTCACCAAAGAAGACATACACAGATGGCAAATAAGCATATGGAAAGATGCTCAATATTACATGTCATTAGAGAACTGCATACTAAAACATCAATGAGATACCATTTGCATATCTATTAGAATAGCTAAAATCCAAAACACTGACAACACCAATGCTGACAAGGACATGGAATGACAGGAACTTTCATTCACTGCTGGTAGGAAATCAGTTTGGCAGTTTCTTCCAAAATCAAACAAACTCCACCCCCTGGGTTCAAGCAATTCTCCTGAATCAGCCTTCTGAGTAGCTGGGATTACAGGTGCATGCCACCTCACCCAGCTAATTTTTGTATTTTTAGTAGAGACAGGGTTTCACCATCTTGGCTAGGCTGGTCTCGAACTCCTGACTCAGGTGAACCTCCAGGCTCAGCCTCCCAAAATGCTGGGATTACTGGTATGAGCCATCACACCCAGCCAGATTACAGATTTTAAAAAGCCATCATGACTAATTGCAATAGTACCTTCTATATCTAAAATATAATCTCGCTAATTCCTGGCTTTACCAGAAGTTTATATAAAAAATACTATATGCTAAGAAAGTTTTCTTTATACGTTAAGAAAAAAGGGAAAACTTTTTCAATAGTTGAGTTTGTTTTTTAAAGACTGAACATATTTAAACAAACAAACAAACAAAAAACAAGGTTCTTTATATTAAGAGTTCCAAAGTAGGCCAGGTGCAGTGGCTCACGCCTGTAACCCCAGAATCTTGGGAGGCTGAGGAGGGTGGGTCACTTGAGTCCAGGGATTCAAGACCAGTCTGGACAACATAATAAAACATTATCTCTACAAAAAATTAGCTGGGCATGGTGGTGCATGTCTGTAGTCCCAGCTACTTGGGAGACTAAGGTGGGAGGATCACCTGTGCCCAGGAGGTCAAGGCTGCAGTGAGCCACGATCGTGCCACTATACCCCTGCCTGAGCGACAGAGTGAGACCCTGTCTCAAAAAAAACAAAAAACAAAAAACAAAAGAGTTCTAAAATAATGAGAAATAAATTCATTTTAATGAAAAGCTGGCAAACAGTATATAAATTTAGAAACATTTATGTATACCAACTTGGAAATTCAAACAGAAAACATAGCAGCCACTGAACAAAAGAGAAGCTAACATAAACCTCTTTCTATCCGTTATAAAAATATTTTCACCTTCAAAATGTATGTCTACAGTGATTTTGGGTTAAGCTGCTTCTGCATATTTTAAATCTGAATCGAAGCAAGAGATTGCTGGCCTCCTTATGCTTTTCATGAGGGAAAAGAATTCTCCAGTGGTAACAAACATAACTGAGAGAACATAACTCTTCCATACTGTGACTATGTGTTGTCTTAGTCTCTGCTTCACTGATCAGAAATAAATGGACTTGCTAAAAAGCCAACTTGGTGGTGATTTTTTAAAAGTCAGCAATTACATAAATGTAGAAGGGCATTAGTAAACTCTATCCAAAACCAAGTCTGGGATCTAAATTCATTGTGTATTCTTTCCTAGTGTGTCAAAGAAGGTTAAGAGGGTAAGGAAAATAGTCAACTATTACAATTTTATTGACAAAACCATGACATAGCTATCACTCAAACAAACACCAACCCTTCACCACTTGCAAAAAAAAAAAAAACATTATCCTAAAGGAAAAGGGAAGAAGAAATATTCAAATTAAAAGTAACTTTCATTGTGAACATATACATGTTTTTAAATACTTCCAATTCTCAAATACTTTTATTTTCTATTGGAACAATCCCTCCTCCTTAGAAAATTTTAAGTATTGGTATCTAATGTTTACATTCTTATACTGAGCTTTCTCTGGAAAGGATGTGGTTAATATACACGGAACATTACTAAAATATAGAGGGCACTATTTGGCAACATCTGGAGTAAATCAGTTTACTTTAGGGCCTACCTTTCTTCTATTTATATTAACTGTATATTTCTTCAAGTGTTCTACAGCATTAACTGATAGGCGATTTAATGAGATTGTTGCTTGTAACACACTTCCTAAGGACCCAACATTTCACACAGGAAGCACTAGATGACTGGCAAAGTCACTCTAAGATATGCATGGAAAATTATATGGGAAGAAAGGCAAGAAGGCTAGTGCAGCTCACCTGTTATTTTATACGTTCTTGATGCAAATAAATCACTATCAGTCTCTCTGGTGCTTAGTTCATGACCGTAAATGCTCTTATACTACCACTAGCACTAATAAAAATGATATAACATGAACATTCCTTCCCTGGCCTCAAGCCACAAAACCACAAAGATCAAAGTTAAAAAAAAAAAAAAGCAACAACCCTATTATGAAACAGTATGCTATTTCACACTGCTGGTGGGAGTATAAATCAGCACAATCTCTACAGAGAGCAATTTTGAAATCTCATCCTACAATATACTTGACCACTCATGAAATGACATACTCTGAGTTATTCACTGTAGCACTGTTTTTAACAATTACAAAAGAGAGTTCATTAGGTAGACACTAGTTTAAAACATAGTATATCCATACAGTGGAATATTCTGCATCTGTAAAAATGAACAAGGAAGCTCATAATATGAAAAAAGCTTTAGGAAATACTGTCAGCTTAGAAAGGAAGCAGCACAGATGTGGGAATACATTTTTTCAGTGGCTAGATTGTTTGTTCTATGAACCATGTGAAAGGATTACTTATTCTCTCCATGCAAGAAAACAAAACAAAACTGAGAAACTAATAATAGTGATTATCTTTAGAGGGAAGAGAAATGAGGAAAAAGGGTAAAAGGATGACTCTTTCAAGGTATACCTTTCAAACACTTTTAAATCCTCATGTATATGGTAAAATGATCTTTGACAAGAGTGCCAAGACTACTCAATGGGAAAAGAACAATCTCTTCAACAAATTGTCCTGGGAAAACTAGGCATCCACATGGAAAAGAATGAAGGTGGATCATATACACCATACACAAAAATTAATTCAAAATGGACTAAGGGTCTAAATGTAAGACTCAAAATTATAAAATTCCTAGAAGTAAACACAGGGGGAAAGTTTCGTGACACTGGATTTGTCAATGATTTCTTGGAAATGACACCAAAAGCTCAGGCAACAAAGATGAATGGGACTACATCAAAGTTAAAAGTTCAGTGAATCAAAGGACACAATAAAGTAAAAAGGCAACCTAAAGAAGAGAAGGAAATATTTGCAAGTCATGTATCTGACAAAGAGTTAATATCCAGAATATAAAATATCTCCTACAACTCAACAACAAAAATCAAATAACCCAATTTAAAAATGAGCAAAGGACTGGAATAAAAGTTTCTCCAAAGATGATATACAAACTGCCAATAAGCATATGAATAGATGACAGATGTTCAGTATCATTAATCATCAGAGAAAATACAACTCAAAACCACAATGAGATATTATCCCACACCCATTAGGGTGGCTACTACAAAACAAACAAATAAACAAACCAGAAAATAACAGTTGTTGGCAAAGATGTGATGATATTAGAAACCTTGTGCACTGTTGGTAAGATTATAAAATAATCCAACTATTATTTTAAAAAGCATGGAGGTTACTCAAAAAAAAAAGCATGCAGTTTACTCAAAAAATTAAAAAATTAAAAGTTGGATCATACTACCATATGATCCAACAATCCCACTTTGCTGTATATATCCAAAAGAATGAAAAGCAAGGTCTTGAAGACATATCTGTACACCCATGTTCACAGGAGCATGACTCACAATAGCAAGAGGCAGAAGCAGGTATCCACTGATTAATGAATGAATAAGTGAAATTGGCATATACACACACTATATATACATAAAATTCCTTAAGAAGGAAGGAAATCCTGTCACAATGCAACATGGATGAAGCTCGAGAACACTATGCTAAGTGTGGTGAGCCAGTCACAAAAATAAAAAAATATCATATGATTCCACTTATATGAGGTATCTAAAGGAATCAAATTTATAGAAACAGGAAGTGTAATAATACTTGCCAGGGACTAGTGGAAAGTGGAAAAGATAAGTTGTTTAAAAGGTACAGAGTTTCAGTTTGGTAAAACGAAGACGTTCTAGAGATCTGTTTCACAACAAAGCAAATACTTACACATAACACTACTGAATGGAACACTTAAAATGGCTAAGTTGGCCAGGCGCGGTGGCTCAAGCCTGTAATCCCAGCACTTTGGGAGGCCGAGACGGGCGGATCACTAGGTCAGGAGATCGAGACCATCCTGGCTAACACGGTGAAACCCCGTCTCTACTAAAAAAAAACAAAAAAAAAAAAAAACTAGCTGGGCGAGGTGGCGGGCGCCTGTAGTCCCAGCTACTCGGGAGGCTGAGGCAGGAGAATGGCGGGAACCCGGGAGGCGGAGCTTGCAGTGAGCTGAGATCTGGCCACTGCACTCCCGCCTGGGCGACAGAGCGAGACTCCGTCAAAAAAAAAAAAAAAAAAAAAAAAAAGGCTAAGTTGGTAAATTTCAGGTTACATGTTCTTTACCACAAATATTTTTAAAAGTTTATAACCATTTGAAAACACTGGTGATGAAAATTAAAAAAACAAATACAAAAAAACAAGCAACTAGATCCAACTACTTTCCTTTCCCAGTGAGAAAGGAAGTGTTGCTATAGACAGTAAATGCACGTCACTGTCTTGACTTCAGTGGACAAATACCTGCTCTGCTAAAAAACAAAGATCACTGGGTTAACATCCCTACGTTTGGCCGCTGTCCTACCTTGTCAGCCTCCATACGAGACTTCTCAAGAGCAGATCTGAATACTGAAGCCTCTGCGTGCTGATGCACACTCACATCTTTATGTTATGGCATAGCCTCTGGCTCAATTTTACCTTGAAATCGTTCTTTGGAAGTCTTTTTCTTGATATTAGTCCTTCTCGACCTCTCTGCTGATTTTAACCTTAATGGCCTTCTCTACTGGTGAGGATTCTATGTATTTTTCTACCTGTCTGACCAGTCAATCTGCCTCCTTTACCTCCCCTAAAACTAGGTATTACTATGGTCCTGCCTGCCTTGAGCCTACTTTTGATTCTCCACTTTTTCTGTCTTAACTATCTCATGTACATTACTGTCCACAGTTATCTTTATTACCCTAATATTGTTGCTCCCAAATCCAACCTCTCCCCCAAACTCCAATGTTTGAATTTCTAGCTGTCTGTTAGTCTCCATATGAAGATGATCTAATCGTCATGGCTCTTTTAAACAAGACAGAGCCACCCACACACCGTGAAACCAGTACCACATACAAGCAGTTCCTCTAAAACCCTCACATTAATTACTACCTTGGGCCACTTACCTTGGCCTGTTTTGAGCTCTATAGTCTGACTTTTCATCATTGTGCATTTTTCCACTGATGCTGTGCTTCACTCTTTGGCCTGATACTTGACAAAGATTCTCTATGTCTGTTGATATTCCTCTCAACATAAATCAAGTGCTTCCTCTGGCCAAGCTGTCTTTGGCTACTGTTAAACATCTTGCCCAATCTGAGAACCTTTAAATTGATACTGCACTTCACTGCTGGCTCTCCCTCAAGCAAACAAGACGAGGATATACCTACGTTTCAAACCGTCTCAGTGCCCTTCTCCAGACACCTGTTGGACCTCCCATGTTCCCTTTGTGTCCTAATGGCTTCACTCTGATTCTAAGGCTGAATGAAGTCTTAGTCACAGTCATTCTCACCTCCCTCCCTCTCTTTTATTATCTGATAAAAACAATAAAATTTACCACCTTAACCATTTTTAAGTGTAAAGTTTAACAGTGTTAAGTATATCCACACTGGGCCAGGCACAGCGGCTCAGGCCTGTAATCCCAGCACTTTGGGAGGCCGAGGCAAGTGGAACACCTGAGGTCAAGAGTTCGATACCAGCCTGGCCAACATGTTGAAACCCCATCTCTACTACAAATACACAAATTAGCCAGGGATGGTGGCGTGAGCCTGTAATCCCAGCTACTTGGGAGGCTGAGATAGGAGAATTGCTTGAACCCAGGAGGCGGAGGCTGTAGTAAGCCGAGATTGTACTACTGCACTCTATCCTAGGGAACAAGAATGAAACTCCATCTCAAAAAAAGTAGTATATTCACACTGTTATGAAAAAGATCTAACATTTTCATCTTGCAAATATGAAATTCATTAAATAACTACCCTTTCCCTCGTCATCCCAATCTTTTTTTAACCTCTAATGTGAATTGTTTCATAAACCCTGTTAATTCTTTCTCAGTAATGCCATAAAAATGGTAAGATTTAATGGTATAAGGGATCTGAAAGGTCACCTGACACAGCTTCTATAATATGTATGTGTAACCTCAAAAAGTTTCACAATAAATGGTTATCTAGCTATAGTTTACACACATCAACAGATGGCAAGACAGTCATATCATCTTTGAACACTTATAAAGTTTGGCTCTGTGTCCCCATCCAAATCTCATCTTGTAACTCCCATAATTCCCATGTGTTGTGGGAGGGACCCGGTGGGAGATGACTGAATTACGGGGGCAGGTCTTTCTTGTGCTGTTCTCATGACAGTGAATGGGTTTCACAAGATCTGATGGTTTTAAAAATGGGACTTTCCTTGCACAAGCTCTGTTTGCCTGCTGCCATCCATGTAAGATGTGACTTGCTTCTCCTTACCTTCCACCAGGATTGTGAGGCCTACCCAGCCATGTGGAACTGTTAAGTCCAATAAACCTCTTTCTTTTGTAAATTGCCCAGTCTCAGATATGTCTTCATCAGCAGTGTGAAAGTGAACTAGTACAGTAAATTGGTACCAGTAGAGTGGAGTGCTGCAGAAAAGATACCCAGAAATGTGGACGACTTTGGAACTGGGTAACAGGCAGAGGTTGGAACAGTTTGGAGAGCTCAGAAGAAGATGACAGAAAAATGTGAGAAAGTTTAGAACTCCCTACAGATTTGTTGAATGGCTTTGACAAAAATACTGATAATGATATGGACAATGAAATCCAGGCTGAGGTGGTGTCATATGGAGATGAGAAACTTGTTGAGAAATGGAGCAAAGGTGACTCTTGTTATGTTTTAGCAAAAAGACTGGAGGCATTTTGTCTCTGCCCTAGAGAACTGTGGAACTTTGAACTTAAGAGAGATGATTGAGGGTATCTGGTGGAAGAAATTTCTAAGCAGCAAAGCATTCAAGAGGTGACTTGGGTGCTGTTAAAGGCATTCAGTTTCAAAAGGGAAACAGAGCATAAAAGTTTGGAAAATTTGCAGCCTGACAATATGACAGAAAAGAAAATCCCATTTTCTGAGGCAAAAGTCAAGACAGCTGCAGAAGTTTGCATAAGTTACAAGGAGCCAACTGTTAATCACCAAGACAATGGGGAAAATGTCTCCAGGGCATGTCAGAAGGCTTTGCAGCAGCCCCTTCCATCACAGGCCCAGAGGCCTAGAAGGAAAAAGTGGTTTCATGGGCCAGGCCCAGGGTCCCTGTGCTGTGTGCAGCCTAAGGACTTGGTGCCCTGTGTCCCAGCCACTCCAGCTGTGGCTGAAAGGGGCCAACATAGAGTTCAGGCCGTGGCTTCCAAGGATGCAAGCCTCAAGCCTTGGCAGCTTCTATGTGGTGTTGAGCCTGTGAGTACACAGAAGTCAAGAATTGAGGTTTGGTAACCTCCACCTCGATTTCAGATGTATGAAAATGCCTGTATGCCCAGGCAGAAGTTTGCTGCAGCGGCAGGGTCCTCATGGAGAACCTCTGCTAGGGCAGTGCAGAAGGGAAATGTGGGGTCAGAGCCCCCGCACAGAGTCCCTACTGGGGCACTGCCTAGAGGAGCTGTGAGAAGAGCACCACCATCCTCCAGAACCCAGAACGGGAGATTCACTGACAGCCTGCACTATGTGCCTGGAAAAGCCGCAGACACTCAACACCAGTCCCTGAAGGCAGCTGGGAGGTAGGAGCTGCCCAAGACTGTGGGAACCTACCTCTTGCATCAGTGTCACCTGGATGTGAGACATGGAGTCAAAGGAGATCATTTTGGGGCTTTAAGATGTGACTGCCCCACTGGATTTTAGACTTGCATGGGGCCTGTAGCCCCTTTGTTTTGGCCAATTTCTCCCATTTGGAATGGCTGTATTTACCCAATGCTTGTATCCCCATTGTATTAAGAAGTCACTAACTTGCCTTTGATTTTACAGGCTCATAGGTGAAAGGCACTTGACTTGTCTGGGATGAGACTTTGGATTATGGACCTCTGAGTTAATGCTGAAATGAGTTAAGACTTTGGGGGACTGTTGGGAAGGTATAATTGGTTTTGAAATGTGAAGATATGAGATTTGGGAGGGGCCAGAGGTGGAGTGCTATAGTTTGGTTCTGTGTCTCCACCAAATCACATCTTGCAGCTCCCATAATTCCCATGTGTTGTGGGAGGGACCCAGTGGAAGATGACTGAATTTTGGGGATGGGTATTTCCCATGCTCTTCTAGTGATAGTGAATTGGGTATCATGAGATCTGATGGTTTTAAAAATGGGAGCTTCCTTGTACAAGCTCTCTTTGCCTGCTGCCATCCACGTAAGATACGACTTGCTCCTCTTTGCCTTTCACCATGATTGTGAGGTCTCCCCGGCCATGTGGAACTGTTAAGTCCAATAAACCTCTTTCTTTTGTAAACTGCCCAGTCTCGGGTATGTCTTTATCAGCAGCACGGAAATGGACTAATACGAACACTTGCTATTAGAAGCTTTTCTGTACGTTGCTCTAAAATCTTTTTCACTCTTATATTGTAACACTGATAATTCTGCCACCACAATAAACAGAACAAGATTAAATTCCTCAAAATCTTAGAGCATTGTATTTTCCTAAATTATCCTTCAATGGTCTATACAATCCTATGTCCTTCAACCATTCCTTGCACAACATGATTTGGGGTCTTCATCATCACCCTTGCTATAAATTCAGGGCTCTAGTGCATCAGTCTCTCTCAAAACACTGAACCTAAAAATAAACTCAATTTCATAGCTATGGTCTGATCTGGACAGAACAGAATAGGATAATCACCTTACACCTTTCTGGATACGATTACATAATTGGTTCCCACTGAATATACCATCAACTAAAAGCCTAACATCTTTGCATTCGTTTGGTTAATAAAAGCCTAACACAACACAGCCAAAGTGAAAAATTCTTCCTTTTCAGAGAATGAATTCTTTTTCAGCCTACTGTATCTCAGTAAGGTACAGTAAAAATCAGCAGCTACTGCACACTGGCTATAAATATGCATACACTAAAATGTACCTACAAAGAATTTATCTAAACTGTAATGCTAAAAGGCAGGTCATCTCAGAGTGTAATCTGTTTCCTCCACTTATACTCAGAGTTAGTTCCCATATCTATGATCTTGCTTCATTCACCTCCTCTCTATGTTCATTACCCTAGTTCTAACCCTATTACCAACCTCAATTATTGCTTCCAAACCTTTCACCCACATATTCACTGGACATCTTGTTATGGATCATAGCTTGTGACATTAGTAATTTACCTTCAGTAGTTCACCGCTGGCCACTGAATAAAGCCCAACATAGTTATACTGACGTTTAATCATCGGTTTCTCTCTCTGAACAAATACCATAACTGCAATAGGGCACAATTCCCAGTAGTAAAGACTATGCTATCAATATGCTATATACGTAAACACAAACTACACACATATAATGTGTATATATATGCATCCTTCCATATGTGTATATGGAATATATATTTCATTCCTCCTATAATGAACATATATGTTCATTACTCTCTAGAGCAACTGAATTTTTCTGTTTCCCTCCAGGAAATAAAATAAGCTAATCATGAAATGAAAGACAGTTCCTAGAATTTGCCATACCAGGTTAAGAGAGAGCATCAGGGCCGGGCGCGGTGGCTCACGCCTGTAATCCCAGCACTTTGGGAGGCCAAGGTGGGTGGATAACGTGGTCAGGAGGTCGAGACCATCCTGGCTAACACGGTGAAAACCTATCTTTACTAAAAATACAAAAAATTAACCAGGCGTGATGCTGAGCACCTGTAGTCCCAGCTACTGGGGAGGCTGAGGCAGGAGAATGGCAAGAGCCCAGGAGGTGGCGCTCGCAGTGAGCCGAGATCTTGCCACTGCACTCCAGCCTGGGTGATGGAGCGAGATTTCGTCTCAAAAAAAAAAAAAAAAAAGAGAGAGCATCAGGTTAGGACCCTCACCCAAATAAATGTAACAAAATCAACAATATAAGTCCCAAGTCTTACTTGTTCTGTTTTATATCCTGTAATAAGGTACAAAGCACCCTTTGTATTTGATTTCTAAATGCCAAGCACTTTTTTGAACAAAATTAAAATGCCATGATGGGTCTCCATAATTCCTCTATACTCAATGCAGAGTCTCATTTGAGAAGTGAGGGCAAAAGTATGAATAACAATAGTATCTTAGATCCACAAGCAGCTCATCCCTAACAAAGTGTTTTTGGGAAAACAGACATATCTCTGGTCTTCATTTTCCTAATTAATAACATGAAAGTGTGGGACTAGATAACTGCTAAGATTTCCTATAACATTAATACTCTGTGATTCTTTGACTTTCAACACTATTAATCTTTAGGAGAAAAAAAATCATATATGTCTCCAGCAGTTCTATTAACATAAGGCAGTTTTAATGAAACCTGAAAACAGTTAACTCATGTAAGCCAGAAAAAAAACCTGTCAACAAGGCACAGCAGAGACTGTATGTCGTTTACTAAGGAATAAAGAGGACCATAATGAATGCATGAGTATACAAATAATTAACTCTTTCAAGAAGCGTCATTTGAGTTGGCATGACTTCAGCTAAAAAGTGCTGGGTATCAAGTGCTTTCACAGTTCTCCAAAGGAAGAATCTTCTGTATCAGTAAATTAACATTGCAGTAGACCCTTGAATAATCAGCATCTATTCTTTGGCATGCATATCCCATGGCTAAGGCTAGTAATACTATTATTAAAACCACTCACTCAACACAAATTTCTTTCAAGAGGGCAGTATTCAAATCATGAGCTTATTCTAACCGATGTTTATTTCAAGCAGTGATTCCTAGCCTAAATTATAGAAAGGTGGGCAAATGATTGAAGTAAATTTTCTATAGAAGACACTGTTATAAAAACTGGTTTTACAGAGAATAACGCATATTCCAAATATACTTAATTAGGATGTGAGTTTATTGTTACTGGACTACAAAGTTAGATTATAAGCAAGGGTTAAATTGTATTGAGCCTGTTATCTATCACCCACAACAGTGTGGGCAATGCCGGGCACATAAAGAGGATAGCTTTGAAATGATTGACTACTGGGTCTGGGCTGAACGGTCAACAGTTGGCTGGAAGAACAAGGACCAAAGAGCACAGATTTATGAAGAAATACAAGAGAATGAGAAGGTACACATGTAGTCGAAACCAAGGTGGAAACCCCAGAGTTCTAAATACCAGAAAGATCCAACAGACCCTGGAACTGTAGTCTAAGGTGATGAATGGGTCTGTGGGGGGAAGATGAGGGTTACAAGGAGCTATGAAGAGTCTCACGTGAGCCAACAATATAGATTCTGAAGGGCGTTGATGGCAGAAGAAACAAAATACACAGGGAAAGAAAATCTCAGTGTTAAAGACAGAAGTATGCCCGGAAGCCAAGAGAGAAAATGAGCTGCACAGAGAACTCAGTAGCCCGCCAGCCAGCCAGCCAGCCAAGTGAGGCTGGTTCACCAGACATGCGCGGCCTCGCTCTTTGGACTCGTCACCCGCCCCTCCCCCTCGCGCCGCCGTCACCCAGGAAACCGGCCGCAATCGCCGGCCGACATGAAGCTGGTCTCATGGCAGCCTCCAAGAGGGCAGTTTGGGGGCCATTGGTGGGGGCTGTGGACCAGGGCACCAGTTCGACGCGCTTTTGGTTTTCAATTCAAAAACAGCTGAACTACTTAGTCATCATCAAGTGGAAATAAAACAAGAGTTCCCAAGAGAAGGATGGGTGGAACAGGACCCTAAGGAAATTCTACATTCTGTCTATGAGTGTATAGAGAAAACATGTGAGAAACTTGGACAGCTCAATATTGATATTTCCAACATAAAAGCTATCGGTGTCAGCAACCAGAGGGAAACCACTGTAGTTTGGGACAAGATAACTGGAGAGCCTCTCTACAATGCTGTGGTGTGGCTTGATCTAAGAACCCAGTCTACCGTCGAGAGTCTTAGTAAAAGAATTCCAGGAAATAATAACTTTGTCAAGTCCAAGACAGGCCTTCCACTTAGCACTTACTTCAGTGCAGTGAAACTTCATTGGCTCCTTGACAATGTGAGAAAAGTTCAAAAGGCCGTCGAAGACAAACGAGCTCTTTTTGGGACTATTGATTCATGGCTTATTTGGAGCTTGACGGGAGGCGTCAGTGGAGGTGTCCACTGTACAGATGTAACAAATGCAAGTAGGACTATGCTTTTCAACATTCATTCTTTGGAATGGGATAAACAACTCTGCGATTTTTTTGGAATTCCAATGGAAATTCTTCCAAATGTCCGGAGTTCTTCTGAGATCTATGGCCTAATGAAAGCTGGGGCCTTGGAAGGTGTGCCAATATCTGGGTGTTTAGGGGACCAGTCTGCTGCATTGGTGGGACAAATGTGCTTCCAGATTGGACAAGCCAAAAATACGTATGGAACAGGATGTTTCTTACTATGTAATACAGGCCATAAGTGTGTATTTTCTGATCATGGCCTTCTCACCACAGTGGCTTACAAACTTGGCAGAGACAAACCAGTATATTATGCTTTGGAAGGTTCTGTAGCTATAGCTGGTGCTGTTGTTCGCTGGCTAAGAGACAATCTTGGAATTATAAAGACCTCAGAAGAAATTGAAAAACTTGCTAAAGAAGTAGGTACTTCTTATGGCTGCTACTTCGTCCCAGCATTTTCGGGGTTATATGCACCTTATTGGGAGCCCAGCGCAAGAGGGATAATCTGTGGACTCACTCAGTTCACCAATAAATGCCATATTGCTTTTGCTGCATTAGAAGCTGTTTGTTTCCAAACTCGAGAGATTTTGGATGCCATGAATCGAGACTGTGGAATTCCACTCAGTCATTTGCAGGTAGATGGAGGAATGACCAGCAACAACATTCTTATGCAGCTACAAGCAGACATTCTGTGTATTCCAGTAGTGAAGCCCTCGATGCCCGAAACCACCGCACTGGGTGCTGCCATGGTGGCAGGGGCTGCAGAAGGAGTCAACGTATGGAGTCTTGAACCCGAGGATTTGTCCGCCGTCACGATGGAGCGGTTTGAACCTCAGATTAATGCTGAGGAAAGTGAAATTCGTTATTCTACATGGAAGAAAGCTGTGATGAAGTCAATGGGTTGGGTTACAAATCAATCTCCAGAAAGTGGTGACCCTAGTATCTTCTGTAGTCTGCCCTTGGGCTTCTTTATAGTGAGTAGCATGGTAATGTTAATTGGAGCAAGGTACATCTCAGGTATTCTGTAAAACCTACCAACTCATGGATTCCCAAGATGCGAGCTTTTCAAATAATGAAAGAACCCAGCAATTCTGTCTCTTAATGTGATGACACTATTCATAGACTTTGATTTTATTTATTAGCTACTTGCTGCTGCATGACCCTCCAAGTAGACCTGTGCCTTAAAATAAAGAAAATGCAGCAAAAAGAAACATTTGGTGTTTTTGTTGTTGTTGTTGTTGTTGTTGCTTAACATCCACAGTTAAGGTTGGGCCAGCTACCTTTGGGGCTGACCCCCTCCACTGCCATAACATCCTGCTCCTCTAAGATGCAGGATGAATTTGGATCCTCACCATTGGAATCTTCCATCAAACAGACTCAAACACTGTTGGATCAGGATTTGAGTCTCTGCATGACATATACTTGATTAAAAGGTTATTAGTAACCTGTTAAAAATGAGCAGCTCTTTGCTTTTAACAGATACCCCAAAAGTCTTCTTTTCATAGTCTTCTTTTTCATAGTAGAAGATGGCAACACCTTCACTGAATGTTTGAATAGAAACCTCTACTAAATTATTAAAATAGACATTTAGTGTTCTCACAGCTTGGATATTTTTCTGAAAATTATTTGCCAAAACTGAAATCCTTCAGATATTTTCCATGGTCCCACTAATTATAATGACTTTCTGTCTGGATCTTAAAGGAAAGGATACTTCCTTTTTTCTTCCATCTTTCCTTTATATATTTTTTACTTTGTATGTATAACATACATGCCTATGTATTTTATACACTGAGGGTAGCCCATTTATAAATTAAGAGCACATTATATTCAGAAGGTTCTAACAGGGCTGGTCTTAAGTGAACCACTATATGTATAAATATGTTGGAAAACAGCTGTATACATTTTTGGGCAACAGTTACGCATAATATTTACCAAGAGAATTTTTTTCTTAAAGAGCCAACATTTAAAATTTGTTTTATATCCATAAAAGAAAATATACTTTATTATGACTTCAACTATATTTCTTATCCCTTATATTTTAATTTAATTGTCTTAAAACAGAAGAGGCTGGGGCGCGGTGTGCTTCAAGCTGTAATGCCCAGCCACTTTTTGGGAGGGCGAGACGGGCGATTTCAGCAAGGTCGGAGATCGAGACGATCCTGTCCAAACCGGTGAAACCCCCGTCTCTACTAAAATCTACAAAAAAAAAAAAAAAACTAGCCGAGCGAGGTGGGCGGCGGCTGTAAGTCCCGAGCTACCTGGGAGGCTGAAGGCAAGAGAAATGGGCTTGAAACCCGGGAGGCGCAACCTTGCAGTGAGCTTGAGATCCGGCCTGCACTCGCAGGCCTGGGTTGACAGAGGCGAGGACGCCTGTTCTCAAAAAAAAAAAAAAAAAAAAGAAGAAGAAGAGGAAACTGTGGGGAATACTACAGTAAATATTGTTTTCAAACACAAGCAATAATTCAAATAGTTATTTTTCTTTTGAATTAATTTTAGACATATTTTGGATCCTATTGAGGGGATAAGAGGATGTCAAAGGAGTTAAATACCTAAGTAGAAAAAAATATAGAAATAAAGCCAAGAATCTCTTTCAGTTCAAATGTTATCAATTGTTAACAAGAAATTGCTATCTGGGATGACAGAATTATCTCTACTCAGTAGTATCTCATTATAATTGAAAAAAGTTTATCATTACAAATGCCTTCCAACGAAACCAATAATTTCTCAAAATATTTAATGTCACATAAGTTACCTAATCTAGCTTCTCAACGCCAATTTTTAAAAATATCTTAAAATTACTTTGTTTTGTAGTAAACAGTGAAGAAAAAAAAAAGTGAGGCTGATGGCAGTGAGAGAGCAATGGTCTGGAAGTGGTACCCTTTCACCTAGGTTCCCAGTGAGCTGTGGGTAGCAATCCCTTCAAGAAGTCTGCCCATGACATACAGGTTTGAGGGAAACACAAAGTTTCATTTACAACAAAGACAGAGGGGACACACATGAAAACAATTGCGCATATAAAAAAGTTTGATCATTTTATAGGCCTAGTGGAAAGGACAGAAGCAGGATAGTGAGGGGTGCCTGAACAGGTCTGGATAAAGTAGTTACTACTGCCGGGGCCTGGGATATATAAACTAATAACAGGGTTAAGAGCCAAAGAATGGAAAATAAAATGAAAGCACATCAGTAACTGGAGGACTTCTTTGTTGTTGTTGTTGTTGAGATAGAGTCTCTCTGTCGCCCAGGCTAGAGTGCACTGGTGCGACCTCAGCTCACTGCAACCTCTGCCTCTTGAGTTAAAGTGATTCTTGTGCCTCAGCCTCCTGAATAGCTGGGTCTACAGGCACATGCCACCATGCCTGGCTCCTTTTTTTTTTTTTTTTTTTTCTTTTTTTGTATTTTTAGTAGAGACCAGGTTTCACCATGTTGGCCAGGCTGGTCTCGAACTCTGGGCCTCAAGCAATCTGACCATCTCAGCCTCCCAAAGTGCTGGGATTGCAGGTGTGGGCCACCATGCCCGGCTCTGAAGGAATTCTCCATAGGCACTCCTGTTATTGAGGAATGCTGAGTGCTTACCAAGCCCAGAATTTCAGCTACAGCTCTAGCTTGAAAATGACAGTCAAGCTGGGTGTGGTAGCTCACACCTGTAATCCCGACTCTGGGAGGCCAAGGCAGGAGGACTGCTTAAGGCCAGGAGTTCAAGAACAGCCTAGGCAACACAGCAAGAGCCCATCTCTATTTTAAAAGGGAAAATGATACCACAAACTTCCCCAAAGATCAGTGCGAACTAGTATTAAGTAGTTTCTCAAATTTTCAGTATGGGAAGTGGTGAGGTATAGGAATGACTAAAAATCTGAAACAATTTTTTTTCCCCTTAAATGTGCTTGGCTATCAATAAGAAACACTGAATAAAATTCATATTTCAAGTTACAATTAAAATCCAATTTCCAAAGAGTCTTTTGCTAGAACTATTAAAATGCATTTAAACTGATGAGTTCAATTTTATCTCCTGTATATTTTCGGCCTGCCAAAATGCTAAAAATAAAGGTGCTAATGATTTGAGAAATGGTTAAAATATAGATACCACCCAAAAAACATGAGAAGAGTCCACAAACCAGCACTCTCTGAATAAGTCAGTGCATTTGGGGTTAACTGAGAAAAATTTCATTTTTAGACATGATGCAAAAAATAATTTCATACAGCTTTTTAAGCTAAAATAAAATAAAATAAAATAAATCTTTCAGGAGTATAACAAAGGCTGACCATAGTCCAGAACACCATGCCTCAGCCCACAGGCCATTTAACCTGGGTGGTCTGGTGACACTGAGCTGTCACTCCACGCCTTGGAGAAGCAGCGTGGTCAGTGTGACAGGCTGTCACTGCCAGCACCACACTGCTGAAGCCACAAGAGCATCTGAGGGTGAGGAGCATGGATTCCACGTCCTCCCCTACTCTCACTCTATAACCTACCCATTTGGTTGCTCACATTTTTACTTTCCCTAAAGATACTGATGTCATTAAAAATAAGCATGAGTTCATGGAAGAGATCTCCATGGAACACTGTAATTTTTTCATTATATCTGTACAATTTAATTTAATTATAATGAATTCTAGAAAGCTTGTGTCCAATGGGCAAGAGAAAGAAATGAAGCAGTTCTTATGTCCAGAATCTCTAGTGAGTTTTCAAAGGATAGAGAGTGCTCTTCTTATGTGCAGTCACACCATGTACCACACAATACCCTGAAGTCCTGCAGGCTTTCTCTCCTTATCCATCCTTTTCTCCCTCAGCTTCTTTCTCCTCCCTTCTGCTTTACATACATATATGTATGTACGTATCGAGTCATCTATTGCTATTTATTTCTTCCCTTCCTTCTTTGCTTTCCTACCTAGAAAAGCCTGTCACAAGTCCTACTGCCTATGATAGCGAAAAGAAAAGAAAAGAAAATATTAACTTTACTGTCACTGTGTCCCGTCACCCTCTTGGAGTTCTTCACATGCTATGTGATTTGACTTGAAAGTAATTTGAAGGTTTGGGTAAATTTTCTGGACAAATAGAGTGCTTTAAAGACAAATCACCTAAACAATTACTTGTTTATGGTAGAAAAGGAGCTATAGACATCTTATTGCATGGACTCCTTATCTCCCCACCTCCTATTTGCTTAAAATGTCAACAACAATCAGGTAGTTTCACTATGAAGAACAACTGTGTGTTCGTCTGTTTTCACACTGCTGATAAAGACATATGCAAAACTAGGCAATTTACAAAAGAAAGAGGTTTAATGGACTTACACTTCCACGTAGCTGGGGAGGCCTTACAATGATGGCGGAAGGCAAGAAGGAGCAAGTCATGTCTTATCAGGATGGCAGCAGGCAAAGAGAGAGAGCTTATACAGGGAAACTCCCATTTTTAAAACCATCAGATTTTGTGAGACTTACTATCACAAGAACAGCAAAGGAAAGACCTACCCCCATGATTCAACTACTTCCCACTGGGTCCTTCCCACCACACATGGGAATTCAAGATGAGATTGGGGGCGGGGTGGGGACGGACACAACCAAATCATATCAAACTGTTTTATAGTATTATTCTGGATTATTTTGGAAAGTTTGTTGCAATTAGTTATCAATACACCAAAGATATGGAAATAGCTTCATTATACAAGCATGGTCTTTGTAATGGCATTTGTTTAAAATACAAGGATGAAATATATAGTTAAAGCATGATGATTGCTTCAAGATAATACAAGAGGATGTAAAAAATTCCTCAAGCTGTAGACATGATTTGTGCACTTTTCTACATGTACATTAGACTTCAGTAAAATGTTTGCATATAAAAAAAGGGAAGGGAAGTAATGAGGGTTATAATTAAAACAAAATTATCCCTGAGTTGACAACTGTTGAAGTTGGATGATGAGTACTATTCTATTCTTATACATGCTTGCAATTTTTCATAATGAAAGATGTTTTAAAATGTTACCTAAAACCTAAGAAACTCAAGCAAATACAAGATTCAGAAGCATGGTATAAAAGAGTACATCCTTGAAAGCTAGATTCAGATGCAAAATACAGTGCACTAAAAATGAAGAATCAATGCTTCTTTATAATTTTACTGAAAGTGAATAATTTTCATGAAAATTACAAAGGAGGACTCTACAAACTAAGAAACAGGTGTTCTAATTTTGGTGGAAAATTGTTTATATTTTGTAGTATACTAGAATAAATTTAAATTTTAAATAAGAGAAAGATTTTAAAATCTAATGATCTCCTAAAACACAGTGAATGAGTTGCTTCTAATATAGGCAAAATTAAGAGTTCTAGTATATCATATGAATTATGTTTGGATATCCTGTGCATTAATCCTACTTTATTCATTCTCTCCGCAGGCACTGACCCTCCTTTCCTCATTAGCAGTCAGTAACATTTATCAAGCACTACAGAGACAACTGGCAGCCCAGGAAAGATAAAATGTTACACAGTGATTGTTTCATGTAGCAAAAAATATCTAAAAATATGAAAGTTTTCTTGGTTTTCCTAATAGACGTCACCTATAACAGGTGCATTAAGTCTAGCAGTTAATGGAATCTGAATTTAGAAGTAATATTTTCTATTTAGTTGAACAGAATTGGTTGCATTGGAATACACCAATAAATTCATATTTGTCTTTGGTTTTTCATGAAATGCTTCATCCTATTCAAAAGGGCTGCATGAATATTGTTAAACACTACAGGCATTCCCCAACTTACAGAAGGGTTGTGTTCTAAAAGCTCATCTGTAAATCGGCTTCCTAGAACTCAGATCACATTTTTTCACTGAAATAATTTTCTAAAGGGCAGTTAGGCCATCAGGCCACCCAATAGAAATCAATAAAGTCTAAATTTATTGGACCTACTGTACTTTAGTGAAGCACTGTGTTTTTGTTTTTTCAACTAACCACTTTGAACCATTATTTATTTGGTAAATGAAATAGGGATTCTAGGACTACTACTCTCCAATGCTCTGTGCAGGCAGAGACACACATATATATATGCACATGCATTCTCCCTTACCCAGATCTATGTACCAAAAGCTTCCTTACTCATCAGAGTAAGCACACTGAAGCAGAGTTTAGACAAAGGGCTCTTGCATTTGAAGGCTGGGGGAAGTTACAGTTTCTAGAGCCTATTAAAGGAGCAGTGAACACAGAAGCTTCCATAGGAACTATTCCTATTGAGTCTCATAGATGCAAAGCAGAGTCTTGCAGGCAGTTGGTGGATTGTAACTTCTACCAGATTTATCTTCCAGAAATATGGTTTGAAAACAAATTAGCAACTTCCATTAAGTCCTAGACAGAGCAATCAGGCAAAAGAAAGAAAGAAAGGGCATCCAAATTGGAAAAGAGAAAGTCAAACTATCTCTGTTTGCTGATGATATGATCTTATACCTAGAAAGCCCTAAAGACTCCTCCAAAAGGCACCTAGCTTTGACAAATGAATTCAGTAAAGCCTCAGGTTACAAAATCAATGTACATAAATCAGTAGCACTGCTACACACCAACATGACCAAGCTGAGAATCAAATCAAGAACTCAATCCCTTTTACAATAGCTACAAAATAATATAAAATACTTAGGAATATATTTAACCAAGGAGGTGAAGAACTCTACAAAGAGAACTACAAAGCACTGCTTAAAGAAATCATAGATGACACAAACAAATGGAAATACATCCCATGTTCACAGATTAGAAGAATCAATATCATGAAAATGACCATACTGTCCAAAGAAATCTACAGAGTCAATGCAATTCCTATCAAAACACCATCACTCTTCATGGAATTAGAAAAAAACAATCCTAAAATGCACACGGAATTTTTTTTAAAAGGCCCCAATAGCCAATGTAATCCTAAGCAAAAAGAACAAATCTAGAGGCATCACATTACCTGACTTCAAATTATATTAATGTAAGGGTATCATAACCAAAACAGCATGGTACTGGCATAAAGTAGATATACAGATCAATGGAACAGAATAGAGAACCCAGGGCCGGGCACGGTGGCTCAAGCCTGTAATCCCAGCACTTTGGGAGGCCAAGACGGGCGGTTCACGAGGTCAGGAGATCGAGACCATCCTGGCTAACACGGTGAAACCCCGTCTCCACTAAAAAATACAAAAAAAACTAGCTGGGCGAGGTGGCGGGCGCCTGTAATCCCAGTTACTCGGGAGGGTGAGGCAGGAGAATGGGGTAAACCCGGGAGGCGGAGCTTGCAGTGAGCTGAGATCCGGCCACTGCACTCCAGCCTGGGCGACAGAGCAGACTCCATCTCAAAAAAAAAAAAAAAAATAGAGAACCCAGAAATAAAGTAAACATTTACAAACAACCAATCTTCAACAAAGCATACAAGAACATAAACTGGAGAGAACAAATGGCAGCAGACAGTTTCTGCAGACTTAAAATGTTCCTGTTTGACATCTCTGAAGAGAGCAGTGGTTCTCTCAGCATGGCGTTTGAGCTCTGAGAATGGACAGACTGCCTCCTCAAGCGGGTCCCTGACCCCTGTGTAGCCTGACTGGGAGATAACTCCCAGTAGGGGCTGACAGACACCTCAAACAAGGGGCTGCCCCTCTGGCATGAAGCTTCCAGAGGAAGGATCAGGCAGCAATATCTGCTATTCTGCAGCCTCTGCTGGTGATACCCAGGCAAACAGGGTCTGAAGTGGACCTCCAGCAAACTCAAACAGACCTGCAGCTGAGGGTCCTGACTATTAGAGGGAAAACTGACAAACAGGAAGGAATGGCATCAACATCAACAAAAAGGACATCCACACCAAAACCCTCTCTGCAGGTCACCAACATCAAAGACAAAAGGTAGTTAAAACCACAAAGATGGGGAGAAACCAGAGAGGAAAAGCTGAAAATTCCAAAACCCAGAGCGTCTCTTCTCCTTTAAAGGACTGCAGCGCCTCACCAGCAAGGGAACAAAACTGGACAGAGAATAAGTTTGCCGAATTGACAGAAGTAGGCTTCAGAAGGTCGGTAATAACAAACTTCTCTGAGCTAAAGGAGCATGTTCTAACCCATCACAAGAAAGCTAAAAACCTTGAAAAATGGTTAGACGAATGGCTAACTAGAATAAACAGTATAGAGAAGACTTTAAATGACCTGATGGAGCTGAAAACCACAGCAAGAGAACTTCGTGATGCATGCACAAGCTTCAACAGCCGATTCGATCAAGTGGAAGAAAGGATATCAGTGATTGAAGATCAAATTAATGAAATAAAATGAGAAGACAAGATTAGAGAAAAAAGAGTGAAAAGAAATGAACAAAGCCTCCAAGAAATATGGGACTATGTGAAAAGACCAAATATACGTTTGACTGGTGTACCGGAAAGTGATGGGGAGAATGGAACCAAGTTAGAAAACACTCTTCAGGATATTATCCAGGAGAACTTCCCTAATCTAGCAAGGCAGGCCAACATTCAAATTCAGGAAATACAGAGAAACACCACAAAGATATTCCTTGAGAAGAGCAACCCCAAGACACACAATTGTCAGATTCACCAAGGTTGAAATGAAGGAAAAAATGTTAAAGGCAGCCAGAGAGAAAGGTCGGGTTATGCACAAAGTAAAGCCCATCAGACTAACAGCAGATCTCTTGGCAGAAACCCTACAAGCCAGAAGAGAGTGGGGCCAATATTCAACATTCTCAAAGAAAAGATTTTCAACCCAGAATTTCATATCCAGCCAAACTAAGCTTCATAAGTGAAGGAGAAATAAAATCCTTTCCAGACAAGCAAATGCCGAGAGATTTTGTCACCACCGGGCCTGCCTTACAAGAGCTCCTGAAGGAAGCACTACATGTGGAAAGAAACAACTGGTACCAGGCACTGCAAAAACATGCCAAATTGTAAGGACCATTGATGCTATGAAGAAACTGCACCAATTAACAGGCAAAATAACCAGCTAACCTCATAATGACAGGATCAAATTCAAACATAACAATATTAACCTTAAATGTAAATGGGCTAAATGCCCTAGTTAAAAGATACACACTGGTAAACTGGATGAAGAGTCAAGACCCATTGGTGTGCTGTACTGACGAGACCCATCTCACATGCAAAGACACATGCAGGCTCAAAATAAAGGGATGGAGGAAGATCTACCAAGCAACTGGAAAACAAACAAACAAAAAAGCAGGGGTTGCAATCCTAGTCTCTGATAAAACAGACTTTAAACCAACAAAGATCAAAAGAGACAAAGAAGGGCATTACATAATGGTAAAGGGATCAATTCAACAGGAAGAGCTAACTATCCTAAATATCTATGCACCCAATACAGGAGCACCCAGATTCATAAAGCAAGTCCTTAGAGACCTACAAAGAGACTTAGACTCCCACACAATAATAATGGGAGACTTTAACACCCCACTGTCAACATTAGACAGATCAACGAGACAGAAGGTTAATGACAAGGATATCCAGGACTTGAATTCAGCTCTGGACCAAGCAGACCTAATAGACATCTGCAGAACTCTCCATCCCAAATCACCAGGAAATACATTCTTCTCAGCACCACATCACACTTATTCTAAAACTGACTACAAATTGGAAGTAAAGCACTCCTCAGCAAATGTAGAACAGAAATCACAACAAACTGTCTCTCAGACCACAGTGCAATCAAATTAGAACTCAGGATTAAGAAACTCACTCACAACCACACAATTACATGGAAACTGAACAACCTGCTCCTGAATGACTACTGGGTACTTAACGAAATGAAGGCAGAAATAAAGATATTCTTTGAAATCATTGAGAACAAAGACAGAACGTACCAGAATCTCTGGGACACATTTAAAGCAGTGTGTAGAGGGAAATTTATAGTACTAAATGTCCACAAGAGAAAGCAGACAAGATCTAAAATCGACATGCTAACATCACAATTAAAAGAACTAGAGAAGCAAGAGCAAACAAATTCAAAAGGTAGCAGGAAGGCAAGAAATAACTAAGATCAGAGAAGAACTGAAGGAGATAGAGACACAAAAAACCCTTCAAAAAAATCAATGAATCCAGGAGCTGGTTTTTTGAAAAGATCAACAAAATTGATAGACCGCTAGCAAGACTAATAAAGAAGAAAAGAGAGAAGAATCAAATAGATGCAATAAAAAAATGATAAAGAGGATATCACCACCAATCCCACAGCAATAAAAACTACCATGAGAGAATACTATAAAATGCCTCTATGCAAATAAACTGGAAAATCTAGAAGAAAAGGATACATTCCTGGACACATACACCCTCCCAAGACTAAACCAAGAATAAGTTGAATCTCTGAATAGACCAATAACAGGTTCTGAAATTGAGGTGATAATTAATAGCCTACCAACCAAAAATGTCCAGGACCAGATGGATTCACAGCCAAATTCTAACAGAGGTACAAAGAGGAGCTAGTACCATTCCTTCTGAAACGATTCCAATCAATATAAAAAGAGGGAATCCTCCCTAACTCATTTTATGAGGCCAGCATCATACTGATACCAAAGCCTGGCAGAGACACAACAAAAAAAGAGAATTTTAGGCCAATATCCCTGACGAACATCGATGGAAAAATCCTAATAAAACACTGGCAAACCAAATCCAGCAGCACATCAAAAAGCTTATCCACCACGATCAAGTGGGCTTCATCCCTGGGATGCAAGGCTGGTTCAACACATGCAAACATATAAACGTAATCCATCACATAAACAGAACCAACAACAAAAACCACATGACTATCCCAATAGATGCAGAAAAGGACTTCAACAAAATTAAATCGCTTTCATGCTAAAAACTCTCAATAAACTGGGTATTGATGGAACATATCTCAAAATACTAAGAGCTATTTATGACAAACCCACAGCCAATATCATATTGAATGGGCAAAAACTGGAAGCACTCCCTTTGAAAACTAGCACAGGACAAGGATGCCCTCTCTCACCACTCCTATTCAACACAGTGTTGGAAGTTCTGGCTACGGCAATCAGGCAAGAGAAAGAAATAAAGGGTATTCAATGAGGAAGAGAGGAAGTCAAATTGTCTCTGTTTGCAGATAACATGATTGTATATTTAGAAACCCCATTGTCTCAGCCCAAAATATCCTTAAGCTGATAAGCAACTTCAGCAAAGTCTCAGGATACAAAATCAATGTGCAAAAATCACAAGCATTCCTATACACCAATAATAGACAAACAGAGAGCAAATCAGAATGATCTCCCATTCACAATTACTGCAAACAGAATAAAATACCTAGAAATCCAACTTACACAGGATATGAAGGACCTCTTCAAGGAGAACTACAAACCACTGCTCAAAAAATAAAAGGACACAAACAAATGGAAGAACATTCCATGCTCATGATTAGGAAGATCAATATTGTGAAAATGGCCATACTGCCCAAGATAATTTATAGATTCAATGCTATCCCCATCAGGCTACCACTGACTTTCTTCACAGAATTGGAAAACACTACTTTAAATTTCATATGGAAACAAAAAAAGAGCCCACATAGGCAAGACAATCCTAAGCAAAAAGAACAAAGCTGAAAGCATCACGCTACCTAACTTCAAACTATACTACAAGGCTACAGTAACCAAAACAGCATGGTACTGATACCAAAACAGAGATATAGACCAATGGAACAGAACAGAGGCCTCAGAAATAACAACACACCTCTACCACCATCTGAGCTTTGACAAACCTGACAAAAACAAGCAACGGGGAAAAGATTCCCTATTTAATAAATGGTGCTGGGAAAACTGGCTAGCCATATGCAGAAAGCTGAAACTGGATCTCTTCCTTACACTGTATAAAAAATTAACTCAAGATGGACTAAAGACTTAAATGTAAGACCTAAAACCATAAAACCCTAGAAGAAAACCTAGGTTACACCATTCAGAACATAGGCATGAGCAAAGACGTCATGACTAAAACCAAAAGCAATGGCAACAAAAGCCAAAATTGACAAATTGGATCTAATTAAACTAAAGAGCTTCTGCACAGCAAAAGAAACTATCATCAGAGCGAACAGGCAACCTACAGGACGAGAGAAAATTTTGCAATCTACCCATCTGATAAAGGGCTAATACCCAGAATCTACAGAGAACTTAAACAAATTTACAAGAAAAAAACAACTCCATCAAAAGTGGACAAAGGAGATAAACAGACACTTCTCAAAAGAAGACATTTATGCAGCCAACAGACATATAAAAAATGCTCATCATCACTGGTCATCAGAGAAATGCAAATCAAAACCACAATGAGATAGCATCTCAGGCCAGTTAGAATGGCNAAGCAACGGGGAAAAGATTCCCTATTTAATAAATGGTGCTGGGAAAACTGGCTAGCCATATGCAGAAAGCTGAAACTGGATCTCTTCCTTACACTGTATAAAAAATTAACTCAAGATGGACTAAAGACTTAAATGTAAGACCTAAAACCATAAAAACCCTAGAAGAAAACCTAGGTTACACCATTCAGAACATAGGCATGAGCAAAGACGTCATGACTAAAACCAAAAGCAATGGCAACAAAAGCCAAAATTGACAAATTGGATCTAATTAAACTAAAGAGCTTCTGCACAGCAAAAGAAACTATCATCAGAGCGAACAGGCAACCTACAGGACGAGAGAAAATTTTTGCAATCTACCCATCTGATAAAGGGCTAATACCCAGAATCTACAGAGAACTTAAACAAATTTACAAGAAAAAAACAACTCCATCAAAAAGTGGACAAAGGAGATAAACAGACACTTCTCAAAAGAAGACATTTATGCAGCCAACAGACATATAAAAAATGCTCATCATCACTGGTCATCAGAGAAATGCAAATCAAAAACCACAATGAGATAGCATCTCAGGCCAGTTAGAATGGCGATCATTAAAAAGTCAGGAAATAACAGATGCTGGAGAGGATGTAGAGAAATAGGAATGCTTTTACACTGGATGGAAATAGGATGGATTTACACTGTTGGTGGGAGTGTAAATTAGTTCAACCATTGCGGAAGACAGTGTGGCAATTCCTCAAGGATCTAAAACTAGAAATACCATTTGACCCAGCCATCCCATTACTGGGTATATATCCAAAGGATTATAAATCATGCTACTATAAAGACACATGCACACGTATGTTTATTGTGGCACTATTCACAATAGCAAAAACTTGGAACCTCCCAATGTCCATCAATGATAGACTGGATTAAGAAAATGTGGCACATATACACCATGGAATACTACGCAGCTATTAAAAAAGAATGAGTTCATGTCCTTTGCAGGGACATAGATGAAGCTGTAAACCATCATTCTCAGCAAACTATTGCAAGGACAGAAAACCAAACATCACATGTTCTCACTCATAGGTGGGAGTTGAACAATGAGAACACACAGACACAAAATGGGAAACGTCACACAACGGGGCCTGTTGAGGCAATGGGGGGCTGCGGGAGGGATAGCATTAGGAGAAATACCTAATATAAATGACGAATGGATGGGTGCAGCAAACCAACATGGCACATGTATACCTATGTAACAAACCTGCACGTTGTACACACGTACCCCAGAACCTAAAGTATTAAAAACAGATAAATAAATAAACTGGGGAAAGCACATCCTATTCAAGAAATGGTATTAGGAAAATTGGATAGCCATATGTAGAAGAATAAAACTGGTTTCCTATCTCTCACCACATATAAAAATTAACCCAAGATGGATTAAAGACTTAAATCTAAGACCTGACACCATGAAAATTCTAGAAGAAAACTTAGGAAAAACTTCTGGGCATTGGCCAAAAAAATTTATGACAAAGACCCCAAATGCAAATGTGACAAACACAAAAATAAATAAATGGGACCTAATTAAACAACAAAAAAAAAAACTTCCACAAGACCAAAGAAATAATCACCAGAGTAAACACACAACCTATAGAATGGGAGGAAATATTTGCAAACTATGCCCCTGACAAAGAACTAATATCCAGAATCTAAAAGGAACTCAAACAAGTCAGCAAGAAAAAAACACATAATCCCATCAAAAAGTAGACAAATGACATGAACAGATATTTCTTAAAAGAAGATACACAAATGGTCAACAAACATGAAAAAAAAAGCTTAACATCACTAATCATCAGGAAAATGCAAATTAAAACCTCAGCCAGATACCACCTTGCCCCAACCAGAATAGTTATTATTAAAAGTGAAAAAACAATAGATGTTGGTGTGGATGTGGTGAAACGGGAATGCTTATATGCTGCTGGTAGGAATGTAAATTCGTACAACCTCTATGGAAAACAGTCTGGAGATTCCTCAAAGAATTAAAATCCAATCCAGCAATTTCACTACTGAGTATCTACCTAAAGGAAATGAAATCATTATATCAAAAAGACACCTGGATGTGTGTGTTTATCACAGTACAATTCACAATTACAAAGATATGGAATCAACCTAAGTGCCCATCAGCCAATGAGTGGATAAAGAAAATGTTATATATATATATACACAGACATATATACATATATACTCACACATATACATACATACATGTGTATATACGTACGTATGTGTGTATATATATGATGAAATACTACTCTGCCATAAAAAAAGAAAGAAAGAGTGTCTTTTGCAGCAACTTGGATGAAATGGGAGGCCATTATTCTAAGTTAGGTAACTCAGAAATGGAAAACCAAACACTACATGTTCACACTTACAAGTGGGAGCTAAGCTATCAGTATGCAAAGGCAGACAGAGTGGTATAATGGACATGGGAGACTCAGAAGTGGGGAGGTTGGGAGGATGGTGATGGATGAAAAACTACCAATTAGAGTACAATGTCTACTACTCAGGTGACGAGTACATTAAAATCCAAGACCTCATGACTATACAATTCATCCATGTAACCAAAAAGCACTTGTACTCCTAAAGCTATTAGAACAACAACAACAAAAAAGGATGTAATAATTAAATGAAAGCATAAAGAAACTAAAAAAATAAAAGAAATTTCCTAATAATCACTTTTAATATATATTTTTAATTGTTTATAAACCTTAAATAAAATATAGATTACATTTGTGAACTATGTGTGTACATTCAAAGCTATAACAATCTCCCCTCCCCAACTGCAGAGATGAGAGGCCTGAAGGGCCTGAACAGCAGCTAAAGCAAGGGCTCCTTGAAAACAGCAATAGGCCCTCCCTCCACCACAGGGAGATGCCAGCAGTAGGCCATGGAACCATTGTGCAAGGAGTGGGCTGCTTCTATTGGTGGTCTACTTTTCTACTCCACCAAACGTATCTACATTTCACTGCTCTGAAGTTTTTTTTTTTTTTTTTTTTTTTTTTTTTT
>NW_016823884.1:98804-151616 GCF_001698545.2 Rhinopithecus bieti | reverse complement strand
TATATATATATTTATAGCAGTCTTTTAAAATTTTATTTGGCTTTATTGATTTGAACTTAATCATTACCAAGTTCAGATCTACCTTATCAGGAGATTGAAATTCATAAAACTGTAGATTCTCCTATCTGGAAGGGGCATAACAAGTCATCTAGATAGAAATATAAAAGTTATTTCAACAGTGGTCCACATGGCTAGAATATATTCACATATAATTTTTATTGATGACAGTGAAAAGTGGTTACATGCTTGACAAATATATATTAAACATAAAATAAAGGTAAGTCAAATGTACAAAAGTTTGTTCATATTTTCTTTTGTCAATCTTTTGAAATTGCCTTGGTTTTATGATGTAGTTTTACTAGAACTAAACTTCAACAGCTCATATATGTAATTAATTATATACTTCAGCTTCAAAAGCAATTACTAACTGACCCAGCTTGCTAACATGACGCCTCGTGACCATCAGTCACTCATAATGAAAACAGGAAAACAGCTGGGGCCACATCGACTCCTAGCTTATTTTGTGTGTCAAATAGCCACTTAAAACAAAATTTAAAATGCTCTGACTTCAGATAAACCACATCCCATGATCAAAACCACTCAAACAGCTGGCACCCTGCAAGCTGAATGTCTTGAGATCAAATCAAATCAAACCTCCTAATTTGTGTGATGAAGAAACCACACCCTAGAGGGGTTAAACGGCTTGACCAAGTCATACAGCGAGTCATGGAAAGCTAGGGATATAATTAAATTGGTCAACTCTTTGGTCTACTGTTCTAATACCTTCAACCCCAAATTCAGGTGCAGAATGGAAGTATTTGTATAATTTCTAAATCTCCAACACTGTCCTTTTCATGAATAATAATAAAGGCAACAACCATTTCAACAATACATTATTGCAGTTGCTTCCATTTACTGAGTAATTACTACATCAGGCACTGTGCTAAGTACTTGTCACACAATAATATCTCATTATCTCCATCGTACACAAGTGAATACAGAGGGTAGGAGAAGTTGGGTAACTTGCTAAAGGTCATACACCTGGTATGGGACAGGCCAAGCCTGCTATGAGAGCAGTACTAACCAAAATGTGCATAATGATTTTAGATGATGCACAGATAAACTTCTTGCATCAACAGTTAAGAATATAGGTTCAGGGCAGGCTTGGTGGCTCCCACCTGTAATCCCAGCACTTTGGGAGGCTAAGGTGGGCAGATCATTTGAGGTCAGGAGTAGGAGTTCAAGACCAGCCTGGCCAACATAGTGAAACCCTGTCTCTACTAAAAATACAAAAATTAGCTGGGCATGGTGGTGCACACCTGTAATCTCAACTACTTGGGAGGCTGAGGAAGGACAATCATTTGAACCTCAGAGGCAGAGGTTGCAGTGAGCCAAGATCACGCCACTGCACTCCAGCCTGGGTAACACAGTGAGACTCTTCTCAAAGAAAAAAAAAAGAATATAGGTTCATAGTTAGAAATATATTTCTTAAAGTTATTTTCCATTTATTTCAATAATACAATAATATAAACATTCCTTCTCAAGTAAACCTATTTAAGCAAAAAATGACTCATTGTAGAGAAAAACAAAAATGTAATAGCATCAGCACCTGTAGAATATAGCAAAATCTTGAAGCTGGCACACAAATGATTACAAGTGATCAGAATTTGGAAAACCCTGATTTAGGAGATCAGATTTAATATTCTAATCTTTCAATATCTAATATAATTCTGATCCTGTGGTTTTACATATCACTGAAAAAGAAGAATGTGCTTTAATCTGGAGCTATCATAATCCCATGGCTTATTTTCTACTGAAGTGGATAAACTGTACTAGTGGTAACAAATGTGAGAAACACCTAGCAATGTAAAGAGGTGATTTCTTAATTTGCTATTTAGGTCACAAAAACATCTTGGGCATTGTAACTAAAAGGTCCAATGAATAAATTTATGTCTTTGAAACTTGTTTTCTGAGCTCTCTAAAGCAAAGGAACAGGTGAACAGTGCTGCTTCGTCTATGAAGTAGAATTACATTGATACAATAAACCCCCAGTCACCATCTAATGGAAATTTCCATCTATTTGTGCTGCACTGGTGTTAACCCTGAGATTGATTTAAAATAACCCCAAGGCACGCTATGATCCTGATCCTGAAGTATATTCCAAAACATCAAAGATGAAGCAATTATAATTTGCTATATATTTTGAATATTAATGATATTTTCTAAGAATCGAAGAGTGATTAAATTCCATATAGTGTATATACTGAGGGAAGGCCACACTCCAAAAGCCAAAATCTCTCTCTTGGGTATATCTGCCTCTAGGAAAAATGTAAAGCACACGGTGAATGTAAAAAGGCCCTCGCCCCTCCTTCCTACATCCTTCTCCTTTAGTTCTATTCCATCGACCCAACCCCGAATCTCTTCACTCTGAGTTTATCTGTGTGCCATCTAAAATCATGAGAACCTGGTGTTCTCAGCATGGGCTCAGTCCCTTTCAAGTCACTATTAACAGCACTGCTTCATTTCATTTGCTTCCCAGCACCTACTGCTGTCAGCACTGATGTTATGTATTTGTTCCCATGTTTACTACCTTCCTGCAGAGGAATGTAAGCTCTGTGGCAGTAGGATTGCATCTGTTTCGCCCCCTGCCACATCCGCAGGTCTTAGAATGTATACCTCATAAATGAATCAACCTGAACATAATTTTATGACTCCCATGTGTATTTGTATTTAAGAGATACAATTCTGTGTGTCCTTTGAGACAAAATTACAAACTCTGTTTCCAGGAATGTATGTGTACCAGACACTTCTTGCATCCTACTACAAAGTCCCTCAGCCTTACTTCTGGCTCAAGCCACCACTGCAGCAACGAGGCCCTGGCAGGCTTTGACCATCTTTCTGAAGATGTAACGTAACAGGGCCTCACCCCAGCCCCCACCCATACTTCTCTCCGGCTTCCTATCCTAGGACTTCAGTGATGCACTGGGCTCATACCCACACAATCTGGAAGTATGTGGGAAATAATGCTGTGGGACCACCCTTGACTAGTGAAGAATGGATCAAAGGAAGAGAAATACTTCCCCCTGGTACTCTCCTAGAAGACAGTTCTGAGACATATTTCATAAGGCTTTCAAAGGTCCTGTCACATGTAGCTATGGCCAGATCTGTACTGCACCTATGAACTGGTTTTCCCTCCTTTCCAGCTCAAGTCACTTACCACTTACTGTGGCTCCTTGGGATCACTTCCCAAATAAATGAACTGCACATAAGCCTTGCTTGCAGAAGAACCCCAAGCTGTTATATTACACAATGGAACAAACTGTGAATGTGAATATACTTGGCTATAGAACTATTAATTATAGTGCTGTTTAAAATATAAAAAATTGAAAAGAACTTAAATGTCCAATAACAAGAGAAAAATGAAGTCAATTCTATAATATCAGTGAAACTAAATATTTTGTAGCTCTTAAAAGAGATACAGTAGACAAATATTTAATGACTTGGAAAATATTTCTAATACATTTAATATAAAAGCTAGTTTCTAAAAGAATCTACAGTATGACCCCTTTTTTGGGTAAACACACGTGTACATAACAACAGACAGTACTAGAGGCTATACCACAATTGTTAATAGGGTTTGTCTCTGGTTAGGTGTGATACCAACATTTCCTATTTATTTTTATGTATTTGTCAGATTTTATGTATTTGTTAACTGGTACATTTTCTATGTACCATTTAAATGGTCAAATATTATTTAAAAGAATGTCAGGGAGAAGGAAGTAAAGGAATGTCTTTCTGGATTTCTACAATGCTAGCAAATATAACAAGGGCTAAGGGGAGCTATATATGGACTGTGGCTTCTCCAGGAAATACTATCCTCCACTCACTAGAGATTGCCTCACTTTGGCGTGTTGAAAGCCCTTTGGAGTCTGAAAGACCTTTGATCATCAAGCCAGTGTTTTGTATAACAGTCACCAGGCTCTATACGTTACTATTCCTGTTCGGTGAACAGCAACAGCTTTAGAGTTTGGAGAAACATGAAGTAGAAGGACATAGCCCCCTGATTAAATAAATTTGACTTAAAATGTTGTCATTTTGTAAAAGAGGAAAAAAAAAACTTTTTTATTTGTATATGTTGATTTCCAACCAATGGAGACAGATACAAGGCTGCACATTTTATACTTTCTGCAATGAACAAAGAAACGGGGGGAGAAGACACCAAGGATTAGTGAAGACACTGTAGAGCATGAGAAATGGAAGACACTGAGCCAAACAACTAGCATCCGTGTGACATTCTCACACCAGCTGCACATTTTAAAGTAAGATGCTTTCATCCTACTTCACATTGTCTGACAAGCCAAATTACATATAAGATGTTTCGCTTAGACAAGTATACTCCTTCTGCTTGGCTATTAGGATCTGTAGTTTATTTTCAGCTTGGGCATTTATTCCATAGGGAGAAATAATTTATGCAGTATGTCTTTTAAATCCTGAGCCATTAGCAGTTTGTTTATTAGGAAAGACTACCAAGGGTTCTGATTGTTCCATATACATATAACTTCTAGATATCTAAGAAAACATACAAGCATGAAAAGACAGCTTTTGTTGTTGCTGTTGTTTTTGACTCGGCTAGCCGTAGTTATCCTGCAAGGTGGAGCTTGGGGAGGAGTGTGGGGAGGAGGCAGGCAAGGGTGATGCATTTAGAAGATGAAACACTTAGTGACAAGAAAGGCAGATCTGGGTGGAGAGTCATGGTTGGATGCACATAGCAGAGGGCTGGGTTTTGCAGCTAAGGCATAGGGTTTTGAGATGTAGAAGTATGAATAAGGAGATGGCAGGATGCCAAGGACAAACATTTCCTATGTCAAAACTCTGCACTGGGCCAGCCCCCTACATCCCAGAAAGAGGAAGGAAACTTTCTTCCTCCTCCTTTCCTGTACCCCACATGCAACCTCGCCTGCCTCCTCCCAACACTCCACCCCTAGGAATAGGTATGTCCCAGAGTTTAAAAAAAAACAAAAACAACCACCTCCCCCCACACAAAAAAAACTATCTTATTAGCTCATATTAATGGCTAACAACACAAGATCTTCCAGAATAAATCCCTTCTAGGGGTTTTTAACATTTTAAGAGAGGTTGACTTTTAAGCAGAATACAACTGCAATTGGTGGAATTTCCAACGTTATAATTAATGAATAGAAAAGCAAAGGTAGTATGGAGAGAACAAATATGGGGGCAAAGCGGCCTCAGGCAGACTAAAAGCCATCTCTCCTACACTATCCTTTTTCCAGTTGCTACTTCTACTACTTTTAACCCAAGGTTTCTCTTAAAAGTCCAACTTATTTGACAGCGGCTCAAATGGATAATGAAGACACCACGTACCTCTCAAGGTTGCTGAAAAATTAAGTATCAGTCAGCCATTTACCACCATGCATGGCAATGACTATGTAGTACGTCAGCTCTGACTCAAGGCTGTTTTTCTTGGATTGAACATTCTACCCCATGAGAATAGAACAGCAAGATTTACTCTCTCCCGCATAAGAAGACGTTTTATCCCAGATCATTCACAATATAGGTAGCTTCCTTTTTTGACCAAATATTCTCAACATAAAAGATGTAATCAGGGAAAATTTGCAAAAGAAGAAACATAGCATACAAAAATGAGAAATGTACTTGATGCCTCATTAGTTATCAAATAAATATAAAACCATGAGTGCATTTTATAACTACGATACAAAATGTGTTTACTTTTCTTTCTAGCACCTCCCAATTCAAACAACAAAATTTTTCCAGACAATATATATTCAAACTATAGTAAGCCTTGTCCCTTAGCATATTTTTGCTGTCCCTGTAAACTAATCAACTATCTTAGAAAATAAGGAATATTGATCAATAGATACCAAAAAATACAAACGTTCAAAACATTTGACCCTAAAATTATGTTTCTGAAAATCTACCTTGAGAACAAAGTTCAAAAAATGGAACAAGATACATAAGTGACTTTTACTTTAGCATTACTTATAAGAGTAGGAAAGAAACCAGAACCAACTAAAGATCTAACAATATGGCAACAATTAAGTAAAATATGGTAAATCCACATGATTAATGTTATCAGTAATAATAAAGACTAATAATGGCTTTAAAAATACTAACATTTCTAAAGTATTTGCTATAACAAACAATCCTATTATAAAATTAAATGGACTTGGCACACAGCTATAACCTATCATCATATTAGAAAAATTTAATGGACAACAAGCTCCTCTGATCTCAGGAAACTTAGAAAATAAAACAATGTTGACACGAACAGAACGAACTACTGAACAATTCCACACCAGGTATTTTTAACACATAGTGGACATAGTAAAGAAAGCGTTCTACTGGTCTTTTTAATGACAGCTTGGCTCCTGCCCTTGCATCCTTCACTCCTACAGCTGGCAGCACTGGATCTGGATCCCATCCTGTCTCTAGTCAGAGGAGACACATATCCATTAACATGCTAAACTGCAGTAAACCCTTACAATGCCATACTCATCAATAAACAGGATGACTACTGAAATACACAACAGCATAGATGACTCTCACAAATATGTTACGAGGAAGAAATCAGCCTTAAAAGAAATACATTCTGTATGATTCTATTTATGTGAAGTTCAAGAACAGGAAAAACTAATCTATTATAATAGAAATCACATCAGTGGCTGCCTGGAAAGGGAGTGGGAGATTTATTGAGAAGAGATCTGAGGTTGTAAATGCTCGATACCTTGATTTGGGTGTGGATTAATAGATCTGTACATTTGTTATAACTTAGCAAACTATACAGTTAAGATCTATGGTATGTAAATTATATCCCACTAGGGGAAAAACAATCAAGTACACACAGTCAACCCTCCATGGGATTCAACCAACCTCAGATCAAAAATATTCAGGAAAAATAGTGCATCTGTACTGATTATGTACAAACTTTTCCCCTGTCATTATGCCCTAAACCATACCATATTAATGATTACTTACACAGCATTTATACTGTATTAGGTATTGTACATAAACTAGAGATGATTTAAAGTATACAGGAGGGGCTGAACATAGTGCCTCACATCTGTAATCCCAGCACTTTGGGAGGCCAAGGCGGGTGGATCACCTGAGGTCGGGAGTTTGAGACCAGCCTGGCCAACACGGCGAAACCCGATCTCTACTAAAAATACAAAAAGTAGTCAGGCACGGTGGTGGGTGCCTGTAATCCCAACTACTCAGGAGGCTGGGGCAAGAGAATCGCCTGAACCCAGGAGGCGGAGGTTGCCGTGAGCCGAGATCGCACCACTGCATTCCAGCCTGGGTGACAGAGCGAGACTCCGTCTCAAAAAAATAAAAAATAAAAAAGTATACAGGAGGATGTGCATGGGTTATATGCAAATATTAATACTATGCCACTTTATGTCAGGGACTAGAGTATGCTTAGATTTTGGTACCTAAGGGAAGTCATGAAACCAACCTCCCACGGATACTGAGGGACAACTGTACTTTAAATCCATAATAGATTTAACCAGAGGTCAATGGAGAGCATTTATAAGCCATGAAATAAGTTTTCAAATACAAAATAATAATCCTACCTGATAGAATCCAAAATAACAGGCAATCCCGCAAAAATGCATTTACGTGACCAAATTTCTAAACTAGCACTGATAAACTTATTTTAAAACAGTAGCTTGTGCATCTGTGTCAGTGATATAGCTATATTCTATTTTCCCAAGAAATAAAGTTTTCAATTAGCAATAATCATGCCTCAGATAAACCTCATTGGCTATGATACTGCCACTGTACAAAGCCAGAAATAAAGTTTTCATAAATTATATAGCCTAAGAAAAGGCACAATACACTTAAACCAGATTATCAGAAGCACATTAATTTTACTAACCTAACCATGAGATTAAGACATTAAGGTCCAAGAGGTAATAATATTTTTTAAGACTATATGTCAATAATGCTAGGGTTTATAAAACCTTTGGCTGCTGTCAAACCAAACATGCCAGAACATATAATCTAACAACCGTAGACTGTGACCACCTGGACTGGACTGGAGAGGTGAACCCTGAACACTAGCAACCAGCCTGAAACAAATGTGCTATCCTATACACAGGCTCCATACCTAAACAACATGAGGCAAACATCATAAATCAAGAAAAAAAAAAATCCACTTTGAACTGGATTTATTTCTAATAAGGATTTTGAATTGTTTCTATTTTTCTTGTTCTAGTTCAAATTACAAAGACGCTGTTATAATATGCTAAATCATAATCAGGATGGAGTCATTTTTTGTTCATCAAGATAAATGCCTTTTATGTACCACATGAAACTACTTAAAACATGAATCTCAAAATGATTCAGCCGTGGAGATAACTTCAAGGACCATATATTTTAATAATACAAAGCCACAAGTAACTCAATTACTAATGCTTCTAGAGTACCTAGCCTTGCTCTGAACAATAAATTTTTTAAAAACCACTTTGGGTTTCACATCCATCTAGTTTTATTAGATGCTCTTATACTAAGGTTTCTAGGTTTTCTCAAACTAGCTGACCTCAATGGCCTTTCCATATTAAATTTTAAATAAGACTTTTTTAATTCTATATTCTTATATTGAATAAAAATAATTTAACTAGAATGGAGACCGGATGTTCTAGTTAGTCTAATATTTTGATTAAAACGATGAGGACTTCCAAATTCAGACTTAAAATATAATAAAATACAATTAACACCAAAACTCAAATGGTAAATAATTTAAATTTTTACGCATTTGGATAATAATAAATCAGTACTAAGCAGGTAAAGTGATAAAGTATCAAGGTAACTGATTTCTGGGCGCTAGAATGTCAGATAAATTCACTACAATGATATAAGTTTCCATGGTTATATCATAAACAACCACTAATCCTGAAGGTTTGATTCACGAATTTATGTATTTTTTTTTTAAGTTTTAACCTGTGTTTACCAAGCACATCATCTGCCAAACCCTTTTACTCACAAAGTACTTCTATCTCATAAGAGAAAGAAAACAGAAATGGAAAAGCAATAAGCCCTCCATAGACACTGCTGGGAGATACATAACTTTTTCTCCAGCCACTGCATGTCAAACCAATAGAATGGGTGATTCTAAATCAAAGATTTAGCATGGTAATACAATCACCCGAGGGTGGTCTCCTCACCAACTCAAATGCACAAGACAGAGAGAACTCCATAGCAAATTAGGGACATTTTTTATATGTCCTGATTCAGAATATAAAGAGGGAAGGAAAAATCATATGAGCTATTTTCTACCCAGTGATCCCAAATAATTTTAATGAGTTATTCTTTTCTTGGTCCTAAGTCTTTTATTCCTGCCCATCTCTTATTTCTGCTCAACATTTATAGAGCATTTAGATATTTTTGCAAGCTTTAACCGGTATATTTTTACATCATTTCAATGCAGTGGCAAAGCACTGTTGGCCTCATTTAATAGCTGAGAAACAGAAAGGTTAATATCTTACTCAAGGCCCTTCTTGAAGTCAGTAATAAATTTAAGATTTGAGCTCTGAATTTTAATACGATAATTAGCCAAAGTCTACTGGGCCATGAAGTTTACCAGCAGAAAGCCAAACTAAGGGCTCCTTATTATTTTCTGAGTTGTTCCACATTAATGTAAATATGCAGCATTATACATGTAATTCAAATGATTTTATCTTGAGGAGAGGAGTCATTAACATTTTAAAAAACTGCTCAGTAGATGTTTCTGTTCACCTTGAAGATGAACTTTCTACAGAACTCCTTGCTACTTGGCAACTTCTAAATGTGTAGCTGCAAACGAAGCATGGTCATCCACTCAAAATGGGTGGAGGGCAGTGTTGGAGGAGCAGATCTGGAACGTGACTGTAACTAAGCTCAAAACATAATCAAATATATAGTGATAGTCTCTGTCAGAAGAAACTTTTTTATTTTTTTTTGAGATGGTGTCTCGCTCTGTCGCCCAGGCTGGAGTGCAGTGGGGTGATCTCGGCTTACTGCAAGCTCCGCCTCCTGGGTTCACGCCATTCTCCTGCCTCAACCTCCCTAGTAGCTGGGACTGCAGGCGCCCGTCACCACACTCGGCTAATTTTTTGTATTTTTACTAGAGATAGGGTTTCACCGTGTTACCCAGGATGGTCTCGATCTCCTGACCTTGTGATCCACCCACGTCAGCCTCCCAAAGTGCTGAGATTACAGGCATGAGCCACTGCACCTGGCCAGAAGAAACTATTTTTAACGTGAGGTTTAAAATGGTCCACATTATTAAATCTCCATAAGGGGATAAATAAGAATTAAAAATACCAGGGCCCCCTGCCCTCTAGTTGAGAATCTCTGCGTCAATGAACCACTGTTGTCTGGTGGAGTTTGGCACATCCTCAAGTGCTTGGGGACAGAAAAACACAACTACCAGATTACAAAAAATTCAGAAATGGGTTATCCAAAGGTCAATTATTCGTCAGAGTTTTCCCAGTACCATGAAAGGTAAGGAGATACTGGATTTCACAGTATGTAATCAATACTCAAATCACTAGAAAGGTATGTTTTGCAGTGGGATGCCAGTTTAATAGGACTTTCCATTATCCCTTTGAAGTAAATTCCCTTTCCTCGTGATTCCCTGCTAACCAAATGATGCTCTGATTACTAATTCTATCACTTGGGTATCCAGATCCTGAGAATGATGTACACCGGATAATGTAAATATAGTCCCTAGAAACACCTGTTACCCCACTGAAAATTAGTTTAAGATCATTATGGTTCATGTATTAGTGTTCTGATTTTGGCTAGTCTGAGCTATTTCCCAAAAGTCTGATCAATTCTGAAGGAGCTAACAAAATAGTCTCTAGACCTGCAAAGCCAAGAAATAGACTGGACAAGTGATGTCTAACCCCCACTGTGACGTCACCTTCATCGCTCACCATCTCAAGCAGGTCCAGCTGAATCTCTGTGTCCTGTTCCAGGACCTGCACCATGAGCCAGCGTAGAAAATAAAGCATACTTTCTGGATTACCACTGAGTACTTATGTCTTCCTGACATCCAGGCAGTCAACATCTATTAGTCAACTATTGGGTATTTCCATGCTAGAAATGCATGCTAAAGAATACAGTCTAGAAAAATAAAATACATACACAAATAACATAAAAATCACTGTATTTATGCATAATCAATAACATACATTCAGTCACATCTCTACTATTTATGAAACTTTTCTCTCTCACACTCCAAGTAACTTACAGCTGAATTTTCCAATTCTTTTGACCACACTACATAGTAAGACTTTTTATCTCACAACCTAGAACTCAAAGTTTCACAAAACATACAGACTTGCTAGGATCTGCTATTTTCTTCTGAAATAGACTTTAGGCTTGAATAGCATCTCCTTCTCTCGTCTCTCATTTTTCTCTTAAATGCTAATAATGACCTACTAAGTTTGTTTCTTGACCCACTAGTTGATCACCATCCACACCTGAAAAACAAAAATTCTGCTCTAAGGCCTGGAGATGCGGCTCCCATTGCTACTTCCTTTCTCTTTTCTCCAAAAACCCCCACTCCTTGGAAGCACACATCTGCTCACCTTCCTCACTGGGACCATCTAATGACACCTCAGTCACTCCTACTCATTTACAGATGACTTTTTTTACTTGGCCAACTTCGTCTAATATACTAAGATGGAACACGTGGTTCTAAATCGAAGATTTAGTACGGTACTACAATCACCCCAGAGTGTTGTCGTCACGCTAACTCAAATACACAAGAGAGAGAGAACTTTTTAAAACCTAAATCACCAATCTCTCCACCACAATTGCTGACAATTTTGATGACATACACATCCAAATAGAACATCTCAGTTTCCTGAGTTCCAACTACCACTTCCTCCTCCATTCTTTCTCAACTACCCCACTCATGTAGTCTTATTCTAGACTTCTTATTCCAGAAAAAATTTTAAAACATGGTGTAGAGTCAATCACCCAGCCAACCTCAGCCTAGATTAGTTGATCCTCAGCCAATCTGCAAATCCATAAGAATAAATGATTTTTTTATTAAGCCACTGAGCTTTGGCATACTTTGTTCTGTGACATTTTTGTGGCAATAGTTAACTAACACATTCATCATCTCTATACCTAAGTAAAAGTAGTCTAACATGGCTGAAGAAAATCACACAACCATTCTACCTGATATTTATGACTGCAAATCTCCAAGGAGCTCCCAATATGGCCTGACAATTTGACTACACTTCACTAGTAAATTCACCTTCATCCTTTGCAAGACAATGATTTATCATCTTTAGTTCAAATATCCAGCATCCCTTTTCCTCACCTTCCTTTTGGCTGATTACTTGCCACAGCCTTCATAATTATATGCAAGCTGATAAAATACCTACCTTTCCACCATCCAAGCCACTAACTTGTATCTGACAACACAGTCTGCCTTCTCTCTGGTTAACAAACAGAGTTTTCCTGTTCCCATCTAAGGTAAACCCCTTCATTTTGTTTTGGATGCCAACCTCTCTCACTTTTGCAATTATACCCTTTGTTTCTTTCTACCCTTTATCACATCAACTTTCACTTTTCTACTAGGTTATTCCTAACATAAAACATGCTTTAAAATATTACCCATCAAAAAACAAAACTAAACAAACAAACAAAAACACCCTTAAACTCATCATCCCCTTCAGCCAGCACATTCTCTCCCCTTTCACAGAAAAGGCACTGAAAGAACTGTCGGTACTCTCTGAGTCCACTTATTCTTAGTCCACTCCAAACCAGTTTTCATTCTCACCGTCACCTCTAAATAGCTTTTCCCAAGGTCATTAATGACCAGTGTGACCATATAATTTATCATCCACACCGGAACATTTCTGAGTAAAATAAACACTAATCAGACAAGACACCAGATTAACAGGCATAAAATAGGACTGTCTCAGGCAAACGAATGCAATGACACCTACACTGATATGGCTCAATTCACTTTCTTGACCTATCAGGAACATCAGACAGAGCCAAACACTGTCTCCTTGAAGCACTTTCTTCTCTAGAACTTGCATTCTGTGACACCACACACACCTGCTTTTCCTCCTACGACACCAGTACTCCATCTCCCTCATCTGCTCATCTAACATCTGGAATGCCCCAGATTATGTCTTTGGCTTCCTTTCTCTGTCTACACTACCTCTTAAAGTGACCTCGTTCACTTCAATATGCCACCAATATGCCAAATCTACCTCCCTAACCTGACCCCTTCCCATCACAGAACCAACTTATTCAGCATCTCCACTGGAAAGTCCAACTGGTAAAAGTTAACACAACCAAAATAGAACCATTAATTCCCACCACCCCAAATATATGTCCCCATCCCATGTCTTCACTATCTCAGACAACAGCACTATAATCCACCCAGTTGCTCACACCAAAAATGCAGGAGCCATTCTTGATCATTCTCCTTCCTCCATCTCGTCATGCAAATCCATTAGTAAATTCCATTGGCCCTACCTCCAAATATCTCCCAAATCTATTGTTCACCATCTCACGCCAACAACCAGGCCCAAGCCACTAGTCTCTCACTTAGCCTACCCCAACAGGTATCTAAAGGGCCTCCAACTTCTTCTACTGCCCCCACAGTCCATCCTCCACCTAGCAGATGGGAAAGGGGAACAATCTGTCTAAAGCATAAATTCCCTGCCCAAACTATAACTGGAACAAAATCAAACCTCCTTATCATAGGCTACAAACCCGCTTTATCTGGCCCTATCTACCTTTCTAACCTAATCTCATCTTTCTCCACTCTCTCATCATTTAGTCTGCTCAAATAATAATCGTCCTTTTCTTTCTGGTCCATAAAAAGTGCCAAACTTATTCACATCTCAGGTCCTTTGCTCTTTCTGCTTGGAATGTTCTCTGTCTTTACTTTTACATCACTCCCTTCTCTTCATGCAAGTCTCTGCTCAAATGACTCCTCCACAGGGAATAATGTAAAATTCACCTGTTTCTCTATCTATGGGTATATTATTTGTCTCGTCCCTACCCCTCCTCTACAATGTAAAGCCTTTCAAGACAGGGACCTTATCTGTCCTGCTTGGCATTGTAAGACCAATGGTTGGAACAGTGTCTGGCATAGAATAGATACCCCATAAATATTTAATAAACTCTTGACTGAAAGATGGAATTCATCAGGATCAATACTGGCAGTGAAAATAAAGAGGTAAGCTCAATAGCTTAGATATAGGGAAGGTAAAGGGCAAGCCATGTATACAAAGCAGTAAAGTGGTTCTTCATCCATACCTGATCTGGCCTGATCCAGCTACAGGTCTTAAAAATCTTAGATCTTCAAGTGCAGTTCAATTCGGTCTTAAACTAATCCTGACCAATACCACAAAGCTTATTGGGCACCTAATCAGTGTCTACAGTCTGGCGTTAATCTTGCTGCCCTAAACGTGATATGCTCCCCTAAGTACCCTAATGCTTGCCAAGCCACAGCGTGACTCCTAATGCCCCACATAACAAGCCCCAGATCCTGGGTTTGCTGCCCAGTTTCCTATGGGCATGCAGACCCTCCACAATCTCAAACTTACTTGGTTGTGGTCATTACAATTGCCCAGCCCTTATCAAGTCTCTTCACAAGCCAGAAATTTAAGAGCTGTAGGCTTGAGTGTTCACCCAGGGCAGCTCTTCCTGGACAAAGGCACTGCCATCAGCCTAACAGTAGATGCCACCACCACTAACAGCACCACAAAACTCCTGCTGCCAGGTTCTCTGCAGCATCTCATTCAGACCTGAATTTGTAACTCAACTCTAAACATTTCAGTTTGGACTGCATGCTACCCTCAGTTTTTTGTTGTTGTTGTTATTTTGAGATGGAATCTCACTCTGCTGCCCAGGCTGGAGTATAGTGGTACGATCTTGGTTTACTGCAACCTCCGCCTCCCAGATTCAAGCGATTCTCCTACCTCAGCCTCACGAGTAGCTGGGACCACAAGTGTGCACCACCATGCCTGGCTAACTTTTGTAATTTTAGTAGAGATGAGGTTTCACCATGTTGGGCAGGCTGGCCTTGAACTCCTGAGCTCAGGTGATCCACCTCCTTTGGCATCCCTCCAAAAGTGCTGGGATCACAGGTGTGAGAAACTGTGCCCAGCATATCTTCAGTTTAAAAATTACTTTTTTGAAAATGTCAGAAAAAAACAAACACAAACACACAAAAAATACTTGTTGAGTACTTGTTCCATCAGGTCAGTGCTCCTATGCCTAGCCCTATTCATCTCTGGCTCAAGCTCCAATGCCAATCAGAGGTTAAGCAACTTAGGCAAGGTCACATGGTATTTAAACAGCAAAGCCAAGATCCAAACCCAGTCTAAGTATATACTGTATTCATTGTGCTTTGTTTTTTTTTTTTTTTTTTTTTTTTTGTAGCACCAGGACTGGACCGAGTACTTATCAGATATTCCATCAATGACTGTTTAACTGATGGAGTGTCTTATTTTAAGACAGATTTTAAAACAAATCTCCACCTAATGGGAATTTCATTTCAATGTTTACTAACACAATATAGAAATACAAAAAGCAAAAGCACTCTTCACCAAAATCCACTTTACCTACTCACCTGATGAACCAACTCTCTCCATGACCTCAGTAAGTACACTCTACTGTGCTTGCACACATCTGCTCCTCCAGCTGGGATGCATTTTACCAACTCATATGTGTTGGATTTCCTCCCACATCTGTTTATGACACTTGCACTTATTGAAATTACACAATTTAAGTAAATGAATTCAATGAAATGTGAATGTAAAAAGAGCTCTTTCTATGAAAACTAAGTTGGCTGCTTTGGAGTGGCTTGATCAATGTGTTACTGGAAAAAAAATAAATGTTTTCAATCCAATTAGACATGGGAGGAATGAAAGAGAAACTGTATAATTCAAAGAAGATTTTGCATTGAGATTTCTTTTCAAGTGTCTCAGTTCTTGCTGCACTTAAAAAAAAAAGAAAAGAAAAAGAAAGCCTGGAAATTATAGTTGGTGCATGATTATGGTGTGGTTTGCGGCTCTTGAAACAGCTGACCATACTTAGTTTTACAAACAAAGATTGGCATACAATTGTAAACCTACATGTTTGGCCGGGCGCGGTGGCTCAAGCCTGTAATCCCAGCACTTTGGGAGGCCGAGACGGGCGGATCACGAGGTCAGGAGATCGAGACCATCCTGGCTAACATGGTGAAACCCCGTCTCTACTAAAAAATACAAAAAACTAGCCGGGCGACGTGGCGGGCGCCTGTAGTCCCAGGTGCTTGGGAGGCTGAGGCAGGAGAATGGCGTAAACCCAGGAGGCGGAGCTTGCAGTGAGCTGAGATCCGGCCACTGCACTCCAGCCTGGGCGGCAGAGCGAGACTCCGTCTCAAAAAAATAAATAAATAAAAAATATTTAGGGTACACATGTATTGTTTTGGTGATTTCTCTACTTTGGCAGGCTTTTTATTAAGCCAATTTAAAGCTTTTTCAACTATGTCAACACGCCTGGTATCACGTAAGCCCCTTCATGTGATGTCCTTCTTTTGGGAATATGCAGAGTAAAACACTATCTACATAGCATACTCCCAGCAGTTCTGGTTTGAAGCAAAACAACAACCTGCCCTACACCACCAATAAAATGGACACACTACGTTGAATTTCTACTATACTGAGATTGTGTTAAACAATTAAGTCTGTTTATTACCAATAACTGATTTTAGATGTCCCTTGAAAAACTCTCATTTAAATTCTGCTTCATTTCTAAAGAGATGTTTCTGTCTCAAATAATTCCAATTCGTCTAACATATGTTTCATGAACTTTTTAAAACCCATCCATTCAACATTATCAGACGTTTCTTAAATTCTTCTAGATGATAAAAGTTCTAATATAGAAAGAATCTGTAGATGAGTACTCATAATATTAATTGAGGAATGAGAGCATTTACTTTCATGGGCACTGTTTATTAACATCATTACCTTTGTTTTTAACACTTACATCAAGTGAAAAACTCTTACCTACTTTTAGGAAGCCAAAACAAACACCCAAAGGCTGAGAAGTCAAACTCATGTAACAAAACTACAAATTTAGCAATGAAGTAAATGCTTTAAGAAGTTCAAGATCTTTTAGGATTCTCCAAAAGTGTTAATTAATACATCTAATGACATAGCATATATCTTGAATAATTTTTGGATCATGAAAAAAATTTTTTAGTTATAAGGACATTTACATTTTTGAATTTATAAACTCTCTTTGTAAGCAATACTAATTAATGACAATTTAATAGTTGCTGTGTGATGTTGAGCAAATTATTTAACCTTCTTAAGCCTATTTCTTCAATCACATTGGGGTAACACCTAGCTTACATGGAGGCATAAACATCAAATGAGCTACATATAAAATGCTTAGCATACAGCTGGCGATATACCCACGTGAAAATCCTTCATACACACACACACACAGACACACACGCACTTACATATTTGTATTTTTTATATCTAATGACAAGTATTCTTGGCCGGGAGTGGTGGCTCATGCCTATAATCCCAGCACTTGGGGAGGCCAAGGTGGGCAGACTGCTTGAGGTCAGGAGTTCAAGACCAGTCTGGCCAACATGGCGAAACCCCATCTCTACTAAAAATACAAAAATTAGCCGGATGTGGTGGTGCATGTCTGTAGTCCCAGCTACTCGGAAGACTGAGGCGGGAGAATTGCTTGAAACTGGGAAGTGGAGGTTGCAATGAGCCAAGATCACACCACTGCACCACAGCCTGGGCAAAAGCGCAAGACTCTGTCTCAATAAAATAAAAAGATTAAAAAATTTAAAAATAATGCCAAGTATTCTTAACAGTGGAAGGTGAGGCAAGCAGCAAGGTACACGGTTTCTCTGAAAGTGTATTGAAAACGTATGCAAAAGTTTGTGTAGATAAGCTAATGTGTCCTTTCCTTAGGAAAGGGTTGACAGTTTTTCATCAGATTCTCAAAAGTGTCCATAACCACCAAATGTCCAAGAGCATACTTTTCAATAGCCTTTGGCTGTATTTTCTCTATTTCCCAGATTTATGCAGTTCATAAAGTTTGCTTTGAAACTCTAGACACAAGTTAAATTTTAATTCTCTCAACAACCACCACCAAAAAAGTTGAATTACAAGTGTAGTCATAGGTAAAATATTGGTTCTCCTTTTAATTCCCTTTAAAAAAAAAAACTGTAAATTCATTTAGCTCAAATTATCCTCCAATTTTGCCATAAATAAAACCAAATATCCAAACTTAAAGCCAAAGTTTAAAAACCTAAACAAACAAAAAAACAACAGCAGCAACATACACAAACACACAAAAAGCAAGGGAACCTGGAATGGCCAAGAATTAAAGCCCTATTGCTTGTATAAATCAGAAGGGACTATAACAACAGTAGTCCCTTCTTTGGAGTTAATTTTTTAAATTACTCATTCCCTCATTCTGACTCCAAGTTAACAACTTTCATTTCAAATAGCTATCATATTGTTTAAAGTTAGTGTAATAAGGAGACCGTACGGTATCATGGAAGAGACCCTAAACTAGTAATCTGGGAAAACAGGGTTATAGCCCTGTTCTGTCGCCAACAGACGGCTGGATCTCAGCATTCTACGGCACAATGATTCTACATCAAAACATGCAATCCCAAAAATACTTTCTAGCCCAATACTGTACTTTATTACTAAAACAGAAACTTACAAAAGGGAGGTCACCTGGTAAAAGATTTGAGTCTAGGTCTAGTGAGAAAAATATACCACCAACAAGAAACATTTGAATTACAGAAACTTCTGTTCCCACTGTCAGCACCTTCAGGGCATACAAATTCAGAGCAGGGCTTTCAGTTAGGGCCATTTAAAACTTCAGCTTAACATTAATAACACCAGACACCTCCACCATACTGCTTTTTTCACCATACTGCTTTTTTAAGGTGGACAGCACCTCACAAGAAAGATTTAACAAAACACAGATTGACAAAAAACATATAAAATAGGAAAGAGGAGTCTGGTGTATCTTGATATGGTATAGTCTTATTTTTTTTCATTGAAAAACACGTTATGGAAAAGTAGCTATTTTAATCAAATTTATTTCTCAACTGCCTTTTCCAAAACAAGTATTTTCAATCGAAAATAAAAGAAAGCTTTACAAACCAGGATAGCCCTATGCTGAAGAGATATCCCTCCCCTCTTAAAAACAAAATGAAACTATACAAATGTTAAGCATCTAATAAGCCTACCAAATGTAACTCTTAGAATGTATTCCTGCATATTCTAAAAGCTAAGCAATATATACAAGAGGCAAATTAGCATGGCAAGAGTTTTCTGAAAGGCTGTGATGACTAATATTTCAGGACTGGAACATGACAGTTATTAAAAGAAACATGAGAGGCGTTCTCCTAACTCCTAATAGGCCCATGTCCCCACCACAAGAACTACTACAAACAACATTCAGGGCTGAATTCACACAGTTTTGTCTCTAATGCCTAAATGATTTTTCTCAATTTTCTCCCATGTGGTCCACTGTGAATCAAAGAAATCAGTAATTCAATTGTTGAAGGTCAAATATAAGGGTATAATGAGGCCCATGCGCTAAAATGAATAAACGGAATGAACAAAAAGAAACCAAGATAAACTCCTGTTGAAAATAATGCCCCAGAATCTAGTGAATAGTTTAAATGTACCTAAAAGACAAGAATGAGATGACATATTAGCACAGTGATCTCATGACAGATACCAAACACTTCCTTCTATGTTAAAAAAAAATTCATCTGGCATCTGATGCATACATTTAGAAACATGCCCAATATTGACCAAGGTTTTTCAAATGCCTTACCTCATAACTAGAACTTCCAAGCAAAGGCTAATGAGGCCATCTGGGAAAGATCACCAGGAGACCTTACTACTGCCAATATTTCATATGGAACAATCGATAGCATGTCTTAAAAAGTGCAAAGATTTCAATCTCCAAATTCATTTTGTAGCATATTTCAACTAGCTAGCAGGGATGAGGATTAAGCCAACAACTTCCTATTTGTGTAAGTAGAATTTAAAGATTATTTCTTAAGAATTTAGCCCTAGTTATTTTTGTTGTCCTTAAAACACAGTGTCCCTGTTAGAAGGAATATAAATAAACACACATTTTCAGATGGCAATTTGGCATCGCTATCAAAAAATTAATATACGCATGTACTCTTTGATTCACCAATTCCATTTTGAGGAATCCAGCTTATAAAGTTTGGGTATGCAAATGTAAAACTGTCCACTCACTACACTGTTTATATAAAGGTGAAAAATCATACATATATATAGCTGATTAACATGAGTTAGACCCATATACATTAATGTGTAAAGACCCCTAAGACACTGTTCAGTTCAAAAAGCAAGTTTCAGAACACGTATAGTATTTCTTATGTAAAAAATCTATGTGTACATGTGTGTGAATATACACATGGAAAATTGTCTGAAGGGATTCACAGTAGATAACAGAAGCTACCCTCTAGGGAAGAAGAAGTGAATCAATGTATGTGGACTGGAGTAGGTTCAAAGAGAAGGGCAGTTTTCTAAAGAGGGATTTTCACCTTTTACTCCACATCCATCTGTATTATTTAAACATTTATGTAACACACATGAAACATTTGTTCTTTACAGGAAATAAGATGCAATGTCAACTTTTAGCTAAACTCCAGAATCACTTAAAGAGGATGCTCAAATAGTGAAACAAAGAATAGGCTGGGCATATGGAGGTTCACACCTATAATCACAACACTTTGGGAGGCTGAAGAAGGTGGATCACTTGAAGTCCAAGAGTTTGAGATCAGCCTGGAGAACACAGTGAGACCTCTCTACAAAAAAATAAGAAAACTGGCTGCGCATAGTGGCACATGCCTGTAGTCGCAGCTACTTGGGAGGCTGTGGCAGGAAGACTGCTTGAGTCTAGGAGGTCGAGGCTGCATGATCCATGATCAAGCCACTACACTGCACCCTGAGAGACAGAGCAAGATTGTGTATCAAAAAAAAAAAAAAGGCAGAAATAAAGAATATCGGCAGTCAAAAACATTCTTTGTAGACTATACCCTTCCAAGGAATAAAGAAAAACTGTGGGCAGCATCAATCAACAGTTATAGAAGAATATGACAGTGTTTTCATGAAAGAACAAGTATCATTCAGAGAACTAGAGGATTTGTATCTTAGATCTTAAAGAATATAAAAGATACTGAACTCAGAAACATTACTAAAAAGATGCAATCATTCCAAGTATTTTTTAGAATTACAGTTTTCACAATGAATCCTATTATTTTGGTGCAAAATGTATACTGTGTGGGTATGCTTTTTTTTATTAAAAAAACTATATGCATAAATAGCTAGATGGTGTGAAGTGTTTACTCTTACCTGTACATTTTCTTCTGTAACCTGAATTTCTGCAGTGTAAACGTAATCAATTAGCATCCTCAGGGTCCAGCCATCTACCTCTTTTATTCTAACTCTTTTTGCTCGGCTCTCACTCATCTCACCTAAAACACAAAGGAGTAAGAGTGATGTTACAGCAAGACACTACTGTGGAAGTTCCAATGCCAATAAGGATTGATACACCTCCTTGCCACTCACTGTATTCAATGGGCAGCATAATCAGCCACTTTTTGCAGGCCGAAAACACTCCCCTTCCTCTTCCAAAGCTTACCTGAGCAAATCATAAAATGTACTTTTGTTACCCACTTGTACCTCAAAATCGTATCACAACAATGAATGTGCCATATGTCCAGCTGCATGAACTATTCTTGTGGCTATAGGATCTGTAGCTGAGGCTGTCCCTGCTTTTGGGCATTTATTGTCTTCATGGATTTCTAGTCATGACTAGAAGAGTAACGATGTTACTGCCTTTGGCTAATAGCAATGAACGGTTGCTAAAAAGCACCCACCTGGTTAGCATTACTCCTTCAACAAACACACAAATGCCTGCAGGGGCATGCATAGCCTGCACCAGACACAGAGGCTCCACCCTCAGTGAGAGGTCACAACCCTCACTCCGGAGACAAGGAGAAAACAAATTACTTATGATGCTGAGAAAATGCAAGGCGTAACAGGGATCACAATAATAACAAAGGGTTAGTCAATAACGAAGCTTGTTACAGAGATCTTCTAGCTCAGATTCAGTTCCTGTTTGTCATCTGCAGCAACTTCACGCTGAAGTCATTTCCATACCAGCTTTATTACTAAAACCAGGTATCCTTCTACAAAACTGCCTGTAAAAAAACAGTACAAGACTTTCTTCCTAATACCCACTTGTGGAAAAGAAATAGGGAAAGAGAAAAGAGAAGGGATGGTCCCTAAGCCAGGGAGACTTGGGGAGAGCAGGAGGCAAGTTTAAGCACCTAGGTGTGGACAACGTAAGTGAACCATGATACTTGGAGACACAAGCAATTGAATGGGGGTGGGGAGGGATTCAATTAAAAATTAAAAGGACAGTCCAAGAATAATGCTGAGGGCCATGGGCAAAAAAGATTTGGCTCTAGAATTCACTAAGTTATAAAGATAAAAGAAGCATGAGAACGTGCCTTCATTACCTTCACTTTAACCCAGCATCTCTTACTAAAACAACGCTGCCTCAAGATTTCTTGAAAGCTCGCTTCTTTTTCAGATACGATGCACTGTCAGCGACCATAAACTATCAGAAAAGTCTATGGGAAATCATAATTACACAAAATTCCTTTGTAAACACAAACCCTGGGAGGAGAGAAATAACAATCGTCATGTACATTTAACTGTGTGCTTCCCTGGAGATTATCTCTGACAAGATCTCAGAAAGAAGCTGTTCACCTCAGAGCCAAAATATCCCAAAAACTACCCTGCTACTTCCCAGGAAGAAAAACATCTCTTTGTATGACAAGGGAAGTAGGAGAGTTAATGAGAAAGATGCACCCATACCTACATAGCAGGATGAAAAGGACTGAGTTGTATGTCCGGTGCTGCAGCAAATGTTTTTTCCCTGCTTACAGAAAGGGGGAAAAAGGAAGGTCAAGGAATACAGAAAAATAAGTCTTCAGCCACATATAAGGCACCTTCCTCTATTCTACTCTTGCTGGATCCTGTGGATAGTTGGGGTTTGTATAAACTGAAGACTCTTTTGTGCCAAAAGTTAAGGCATTCTGGTGATTCCCACCTGGACTTTAGACAAAGCCCATAACTGATTCACCTGCAGGGCCCCAATAATATGCGAAGCCCTTCAGGGACTGGGGCCACATGAGCCCAAAGCCAAACAGCCAGTACTCAGTTAAACAGGACTCATCTTAGACAAAACCAAGTGGGACTTTAATTTACATGTATGGCTGAAAAATAATTAGTTCTCTGCCAAACAGTTTTTAATATTTTTAAGGTATTGCTATATGATGCATTTTGCTAATTCAAATATTTGTCATTTTAAGATTATTTTCTCCCCAGAAAACTATATCTGCTTCTAATAAATTCAATCTCAATTATATACTGTTTTGAAAACATTTTAATATTTTATATTAATTTACAAGAACAGTAAGAAAACAAAAAACTTGCCCATGACTGCATTAATGGTTTAAAATTCTAATTACTATGAATCAAAGCACATACTAAAGAGAATTGTAAAAGTTATTTATATCTAATTCCAGTAGTTACATATTACCTTAGTTTTTGCCCTTTGCTGTGTTTTCAGAGGAAATCTTTAAACAGCATGGCTTTGTGAGATTTATGATTGATAATGCATTTTTAAAACTATCCAAGGAGAGTCAGGTGCTGTGGCTCACTCCTGTAATCCCAGCTACTAGGGAGACTGAAGCAGGAGAATCACTTGAGCCCAGGAGTTCAAGACTAGCCTGGGCAACACAGCAAGACTTTGTCGGATTTAAAACAAACAGAAAAAAAGCTAGGCTATCCAATGATACTGTACATAGTTTATCCTTACCATTTATAACCTCCCATAATCTCTATAGAGATTATAATTTCTTGTTTATGTTTTGATCACATAACTCTAAAGTTATATCAGAACTCTGAAACTACATTATGCAATCCATACAAACACCTATACTAAAAACCTAAGTGACAGTCATCCTTGACTCTCTACTCTTCCTTACCCACCAATCCCACAGTTCACCAAAACTTGCAGAATTAACCTTAGATAGATCTCAAATAAATCTTCTCACCTTCTCGCCCTTGGGGTTCCTATAATCTCTTGCTAACACCAATGGAGCCACCTCCTAATTCTTTTCCTGCCTCCAGTACTGACTCCACAAATCTGAGCATGGAGTTCAAAAATCCTTTGGTTTCTCCCAGTCCAAGCACACATGTCCAGCCCCTGATTCATTATCTAGCCTTCTCTCTCTCCCCGCTGCCATTTCTAAACTTGAAATACATTAATGAGAAGCTGTTTGTTGTTTTCTACAGACACCAGGCAATGTCTTACACCTGATGCTCCTGTTGAACATTGTCCTCTCTGTCTCCCCACCCACTCATTTCCCAGGCTAATCTCCACTGGAACCTCTCTAGGTAGCCTTATCTATTGGTGGCCCAAGGCTGGATTAACACTCTCACTCTAGGTACAGTTGGGTAATTCATGCAAATCCACTCTGTCATAATCAACTCTTTACCTAGTTCTCCTCCTCTGAATTCTTAAGTTCACTGAGAACAGGGATGAAGCCTTTCTTATCTCTGTATAACATGTCTGACATCTAGTAGATACCCAATAAATACTGGTTGGATAAATAAATAACTAGATGAATAAAAAGTAAAGCAAGTGCCAATTTAAAACGTAGCGTTTTGGCTGGGCGCAGGGACTCACGCCTGTAATCCCAGTGCTTTGGGAGGCCGAGGTGGGCGGATCACGTGAGGTCAGGTGTCCAACACCAGCCTGGCCAACATGGCGAAACCCTGTCTCTACTAAAAATACAAAAATTAGCCAGGCATGCTGGTACATGCCTGTTGGGAGGCTGAGGCAGGAGAATTGCATGACCCTGGGATGCGGAGGTTACAGTGAGCTCAGACCGACACCACTGCACTCCAGCCTGGGTGACAGAGCAAGACTCTGTCTTGCCAAACAAATAAGTAAGTAAATTAATTAATTAATTGAATAAATACATAAAATATAGCATTTTTACTTAACATAACTAATGGCATTTTAAAATTAGTCTTAAATATGGATATTCTAGCTATGAAGGATTTCAGTCAACAAACATTTATTGAACATCACTATACATTACAGGATGAGCTAAGCACTTTCACTAGCAAATACCACATCATCTCTACTTTCTCTTTTTTTGTTTGAAACAGAGTCTCACTCTGTTGCCCAGGATGAAGTGCAATTGTGTAATCACAGCTCATTGCAGCCTTGAACTCACAGCCTCAAATGATTCTTCTGCCTTGGCCTCCCAAAGTACTGGGATTATAGGCATGAGCCACTGCACCCAGTCTCATATCTACTTTTATTGAGAAAAAAAAGAAAGTCCTCCAAATCATGAAAGTGTAAAAACACATATATAGCTAAAAACATTTCTATCGCGCATGCCTTAGTCCCAGCTACTCAGGAGGCTGAGGCAGGAGAATCGCTTGAACCCAGGAGACGGAGGTTGCAGAGAGCTGAGATCGTGTCACTGCACTCCAGCCTGGTGACAGAGCGAGACTCCATCTCAAAAAAAAAAAAAAAAAAAATCCATCTCAAGGACCTTTAATCAGGACTCCTGAAGCCCAACATAAACTGGTAACTTCACTTATCCACTGTAAAATGAATTTATCCAATGAATACACGAAAAGTGAATAGGTTTAAAAAGATAAACGCTAAAATTCATTTCATTTTTAAAATTCTATGATTCTAATTTCAGTTATTTAGCACACAAAACATCTGGAAAAAAAAAGAAAACATAAAAGCATAACACAGAAACACTGACTGTGCTGAAACCCTAAGAAATAAATAACAAATTTATAGCTATGTTTAATAAATAAATTTTATTCCATTACTTTGCAAGTTCTACTTATCATCTACTCTAATCACTACCACCTTTTTCTTCTTGGGTTACAAAGCAGTTACTGACACTCAGGCATTTTCAGTTTGGCAAGCTGACCCAGGTGCCCCACCAGCCACTCTCTATGATGGTCAGAGCATGTAACTCTCCAGTTCTACAGCAATTCTAAGGCCAACATGTTAACTGCATTGCCCTTCCAGTTTTGATCTGGTTTGGGTAACTTTTGAGAAAGGTTCCTTAGCTCCTAAAAGAGAGCGTCCTCCTTCCTTGAGGAAGCGGTTGTTGGGTCCACTGTTGTAGGCATCTTTCATTTAAGAGGGGAACAAACCTTAGGATGTTTTTATTGAGGACAGAAGGGTAGAGAGACAGAAGGAAGAAGATTCTTGATGAAATTTTCAAGCTGTACATCCAACCATGTCTGGTGCCCAGCCTGCTTTCTTATTATTTAAACCAGTTTGAATGGAGCTTGCTGTTACAGGCAGCCTAAAGCATTCCAACTTAAGTTCTTTGTGCAACATTCTATTTAATTTTTTTCAGAGCCATCAATACCAGAAATTATCTTTCGTGTGTTTACTTACTGTCTAACCTTTCTTCTTCTTCCTAACTAGAATCACGAGAACAGGAACTTATCTGTTTTATTCATCACTCTAGTCCCCAAAGCCTAGGACAATGCCTAGCAGAGAAGATGCTCAATAAATACTCCTTGATGAATGAAAGTATGAATCTTAGACAAACATAACCATGTACACAGCTTTTTAAAATCTCACTTCTTAGTAACTCAAACAATAATCTCTTTTCCTATTCTAATTTATTTTACTGAATCATGTTCAATATGACAAAAGAAATCAAAAGCACACCAAAAAAAAGGCTAAAATAAAATTTAGTATTCAGTACTTCTCACCAGATTTCAGAAATGTTAGCCTGTGGCACAAATAAATCTCAAAGTATGTGTTAAGCAAACAGCTTTCTAAATGCCACATTTGTAACCAAGAAGTAATCTAAAAACACAAGAACCCAATTTGGTATGTTCTTTCTTAAGTAATAGTTAAACAACTTGGCCTTGCTCTAAATAGGCCCATACTTCACAAAGTAAAAACCCTGTGACTACATCACAGAATTACTTTTCACTTCCCTTCTCTACTCAAACACTTGGAACTATGACGAGTAACAGAATTATTTCTTAGGTGATATAATTTAAATGAATACTTCACCTACAGTTTATGAGATTAAAAGTAAGAGCCGACAAAGAACATCTGCATATTCCCCATTTCCTAATAGGTTAGTCACACGAAAACAAAAGAAGAGTAGGGAAACTCCCTGTCCCTGAGCAAGAGAATGTAAATGTACCTGATGTTTGGTGGAATGAAAGCATCCAATGATCTACTTGTTAACCTCACCATAATTTAAAAAAAGCTTACCGGGGCTTCAGACCATGAAAAACAAATAAAGAAATAAAGTACTTATACTCTGGCAAATACTTAAATGAGTCTACATACACTAAATTACCTAGACCCAATCATCGTGTCTTTTTTTTTTTTTTTCTTTTTTGAGACAGGGTCACATTCTCACTCTGTTGCCCAGGTGGAGGGCAATGGCATGATCTCAGCTCAGTGCAACCTCTGCTTCCTAGGCTCAAGCGATCCTCCTGCCTCAGCCTCCCCAGTAGCTGGGACTGACTATACAGGCATGTGTGACCATGCTCAGTAAATTTTTTAAAAAATATTTTTAGAGATGAAGTCTCCCTATTTCTACCAGGCTGGTTTAGAGCTCATGGACTCAAGCAATTCTGCCACCTTGGCCTCCCACAGTGCTGGGATTACAGGCATGAGCAACTGCGCCCTGCCTTTATCTTTTTTATCTAATCTCTGCCAACTTGTTGGCTAAACAGTAGATTCAAAAGTAGAAAAAAAAAATACAAAGATAGCCAGAAAGTCAAAGAGCATCTACTGCTGAAAAACCATAAAAGTTTAGCCTAAATAATAAGCACATAGAAAGATGCTCAACATCATTGGTCATTAGAAAAATGGAAATTAAAACTACAATACTATGCTACTTCAACACCCACTAGAAGGGCTATAATTTTTTAAAAAGCAAGAGCAAGTGCTGGCAAGGATGTGGAGAAATAGGAAGTTTCAAACATTGCTAGCAGGAATGGAAAACAGTGCGGTAACTGGAAAAACAGCTTAGCAGAATTTTTTAAGTATAAATGTACCATGTGACCTGGCAATTACATTCCTAGATATCTACTCCCAAGAGAAATAAAAATACATGTCCACACAAAGAACTGCACATGAATGCTCAGAGCAATATTATTCATAATAGCCAAAAATTGAAACAACACAAAAACATCCATTGACTGGTAAATGGAAAGTCAAAAGTGGTCTATTCACATGGAATGCTGTTTAGCAATAAGAACAGCTTCCTTTGAAACATCAGTGACATGGATGAACCTCATAAACATTATGTGGGAACAAAAATGTTCTAAAATTGATTTATGGTGATGGCAGTACAACTCAGTAAATTTACTAAAAATCAGTGAGTTGTGCATTTAATACAGGTAATTTTTTTTTTTTCTCTCACTCTGTCACCCAGGCCGGTGTGCAATGACACCATCTTGGCTCACTGCAACCTCTGCCTCCCAGGCTCAAATGATCCTTCTACCTCAGCCTCCTGAGTAGCTGGGAACTATAGGCTAGTGCCACCACACTAAGCTAAATTTCTGTATTTTGATAGAGATGGGTTTTCGTCGTGTTGCCCACGGTGGTCTTGAACTCAAGCAATCCACCTGCCTCAGCCTCCTAAAGTGCTGAGATTACAGGTGTGAGCCACTGCGTCCAGCCCTGAAATGGGTAAATGTTATGATATATAAAATATGCCTCAATAAACTAGTAAAAAAAAAAAAACACATTAGGTACTCAATTCACACTTTGTATATATGCCAGAAATTAACACAGTATTCCTATTTTCAACTACTTCAGCGCATAGCAATCTAAAATTTGACTAAGCATAAAAGGTATATTCTCAGACAGAAACCAGTTGAATTGCAAAAGCACCTAACTACTAGTTAGTTGCGATCCACTATAAATACTTAGAGAATCAGAATGTCTTCAATGCCTCATTCCCTTCCTTAGGCAAAGCTCACATATTCATAAATCACATGTCAGCTAAATCATGATGCATAGAGAACCATTAGACAAACACAGAAGAGGGAAACCGAAATGCAGTTTAGATTATAAAGCAAACAGAAAAGACAGCTAAAGACATAATAATAATAATAATACCTCCTATCTCTACCTAGCATCCATTTCACTGGATGTCTAAGGCTCAAGGAATTTGGAGACACTAAGTCTCCAAAGCCTTTTGAGGGGAAAGGAAACTAACCTTGATCTTACAGGTATAAGTTAATCACTCTATTTTTGTCACTCTGTGGACAATAAAACATTTATCAAAAAAAAAAAAAGAGTCTAGCTTACAGCTTTTCAATCTTGTACAGAATATAAAGAAATTTACAAAGTTAGAATAAAAAAGAATGGTGATATGACCATAATAATTAGTGTCAAAATTAACTGATCATTTTCTATGTGTCAAGTGCCAAGAAATTCACACATATGATCTCATTTAATCTTTACGAAAACACTAGGATGTGGGTAGTATTATTATTCCCATTTTCCAGATGGGGAAACTGAAGCACAGATTGTAGTTCCAACACGTAAGTGGCAACAGCAGTGTCATCTGAAGGAAGGCCACCAAGGGGGGGACAGCACTTTACAAGGGAATTCCTGAAGTAGCCCAACACATTCCAGATCGAATCCTCTCTTACAAGCCTTAGAGACCCTCTCTCTCTAGAAAAGTGTCCAGCAGTAATAAATAAGATGTAAATCAAGAGACTAAAGTGAACCCCAAGACATAAAAATCTGACTAGTCTCGCTTCATGGGTATTGACTTTTCAGATCAATCTCAGCTGAAAGGCAACCCTCCCAAACTACATCCTCAACTTGGCTCAGAGCCCACCTGCTATCCTTCTTCATTCCTGATTATTTAACTCTGTTCTGGAACAGCAAGATCATAAAAGGCTGAAAACTGAGTGGGGCTCTGGTCTCCTCACTACTCCCAAGACACCCAGAAAAGTTTTCACTCAGTCCACCTTCTCCATCTGACCTTCTACACTCATCTTCATCTGTGTAAACCCCTCAATCCATCAGGTCTGGGGAAATCCTTCTCTCAGTGCTGCCCATCACAGCCCTCAATGTCTGATCACTGCTATGGGCACTCAGATCTTGCATACACTATTACCTATTAAAGGGTGCACATCCATCTCCCTGGCGACACAGGAAGCTTTTGGGGCAGAAGCATGTTCACACTGTTTTTGTATGCCTTGAAGTATCTAGTAAAACAGTAGCACCAAAATACTTAATGGTTTCTAAAGTAAGAAGAGCTTTGTATTTTGCTTTTGGTATAACTACATTTCTATTTGTATTTTCTATTTGGCATACCAATACCCTAAGATTATAAACTCATTGATGTAACAGATAAAAACTTCATTTCTTTGTACAGTATATTTTAAAAAAGAATGAGAGTAAAGGATTCAAGTGTGACAGACATAAATTACTTCTTTTCCAGAAGTACTAAAATCATTCTATACATTTTCACAGTTGCCAAAGTAAAATCTAAGCTTGTAGATAAACCGCTTTATTTTCTTGTATTTCCAAATGAAGGATATTAAATAAACATCTTTTGTTCAATGTAATACTAGATGAAACAAATATAAAATCATTTTAAAAAATGTAAAAGTGTTTTCTTTTGTCAAAATAATAAAGTGCCAAAAAGCTATTATAAATGGCAGAAACTAATATACATAAGTATAACTTACAGGGGGAAAGTTGAGCATAAAATTGTGAGTGTCCATATGTATAGGCTTACTGACACCCAACAATAAAAAACAAAGAGGAGGAGGAATTTGGAACAAACCAAGAACATTTTCTTCCATTATAATTCTTCATTTCATAAAAGTAAAATGTTAATAACAAAAGAAAATGTGGTAAGAAAAGCTCAGATCTGAATACATTTTTTAAAATGCCCATAACTAAAATATTTCATACCTGTAAACATGGCATGAAAATAAGGACTACAGGCGGCCAGTACCACTCTATGAGCAGAGATTTCCATGTCTTCTGCCACAATTGTGACATCGCACAGCAAACTTTGACTGTGTAAAAAGCAGAGAGAAAAAATGTAAATGATATCAACAGTGAATGTATTGAACATCCTATGCAAAAATATTACAGTAAAGCCCACTTTCATCAAGTGGAGACTCACGTAAAAGACAGCCATCCTTTGGGACATGACCCCTAAACATGAAGTACATAGAAAACAGCTGGGATAAACACCCAACATGCCTTGGATCCTCATTAAGAATCTTGCCTTTGAAAAACACAGAAATCTTCCCAAACTTGATTACTGATTTTTCAACCTAAAGGCAATTACTGGCAGCAAACCATCAATGGACTGCAAAAGATGAGGTTGTCTGAATAAGAAGTAGCAGCAGAAGTGGCAGGTGTAGTCTGACATGAAGATGAAGAAAAAACACATGCCGAAAACTAAATTGGGTCAAATACCCACCCCCTCCCAACAACAACAACAAAAATCTTTAAAGATCCTAGTTCATCAAGCAATGGTAAAATTATATTCAATTACACCTGCTGCTTAAAAGTCTTTGCGCATTTGAAGCTTAACTTAATCACAACATTTTACCAACGCAAAATATCTCATCCCTCAAGGCCAGAAAATATTACATCTAAAGTCAAAAAGCACTTTGGCCAGGTGCAGTGGCTCATGCCTGTAATCCCAACACTTTGGGAGGCCAAGGTAGGTGGATCACTTGAAGCCAGAAGTTTGAGACCAGCCTGGCCAACATGGTGAAACCCAGGCTCTATTAAAAATACAAATATTAGCCAGGTATGGTAGACCACACCTGTGATCCCAGCTATTGAGGAGGCTGAGACACGAGAATCGCTTGAACCTAGGAGGTGGAGGTTGCATTCAGCCAAGATCGCACCACCACACTCCAGCCTAGGTGACAGAGACTCTGTTTCAAAAAAAAAAAAAAAAAGCATTTTGTTACCTCAAAACAAACCATTATTCAGCAACCATAATTATTATATCTCTAATTTTAAAACAGCCATTGCAATTCACTCGAAAACGTGGTAAGCATTTCTGACAAGCAGTATGTGGTGACAGATCACACTCTCCAGGTAATTCATAATGTCACAGGATATCTTTAACAGAAAACATTGCTGATGCTTATTCTAGAACAAGCAAGAAGGCTCCGAAGCCTAAAACCTGCCCTGCTAGCAGTCTTACTATGAATGACTGAAATGGGTGTGGTGAAAGCAAATGTCCCTTCCACACCTCACATACCCAAGCACTGAATTTATGTCTATGTGCATAGCGCATGCAGGTCACACTTGGCACCCTCCTCTACTGTTCTATTTCCTAAAAGGGTGGCCTGCCTCCTTCTGTAATTTTCTAGTAGCTTACAAGCAACATTTGCCATGAGCTTGACCAAGTCCTTGAAGTTTTCCACCTGTTCATACTGCTTACAAACTTGTTCCCATAAAGTTCATGCCAAAACTTTTGGAGAGCCTACTAGTAACTACTCTCCTTCCAGTTTAGGAGAAATGGGAGAAAAAAAGAGTACCCCAGCATCAGTGATGACTGCATCCCAGGGCCTCATTGCTGAGGAGATTGCTTTGCCATTTACTATAGTATGGCTTGTGTGTTACAGTTTAATGGCTCATGATGCTGTATGAGACATACGGCAGGTCCCATATTGGAGTCATAAAAGGTGGCACAGTATCACTAATTTATAACTCCTCCAGATCATTTTAGAGAACTGACAAAGTCTACTATCTGCCCTGAGAATATAAAAGCATTCTGCAATTCTATGAATTCTATGGGTTCACATAGAACTAGGGTGGGAAAAGTCAGCGGTGTCAGTGGTGTTTTCAGGAAGGAACTATGCAAGAGTTTTACCTGCATGTATTATTTCATTTAGTGCCCACCACAATGTTATAAAGTATTATTTTTATCCCCAAATTTATAGCTGGCGAAACCAAGGTTAAAATCCTCCAACTAGTGGCAGTGCCAGGATTCAAAACCACAGGCTGACTCCAGAGCCTCTTGACACTACACAAAACCTAAAGCTATACAGTTTTAAGATCTGTTAAAGTTTGAATAAAACAAGAAAGAGAAACAATAAATTATAAATAATAATTTACTTTTTGACATACTATATACTAGAAATTACTTTTAAGTTCTATATATAGCTAATAAAAGCTCCAATTTTAGTGTTAGCACTACCTCTACAGAATATTTTTAAAAATCAGAGTTTGCTCATTCATTCAACAAAGTACTGCAAGACCATCTCTGCCCTTAAGAAGACCAGCAGAAAAAACTGGCAATGCAAAAATTATAGGATAAAGTGGAAAGCACCGTAATAAAGATGTTATGGAAAGGTGGGTGGGGGTGCATTTAAATCAGACTAGGGGTCAGAAAGGGCTTGCTGCAGCTATTGGCCTTAAGCTGAGTTCTAAAAACAAGTAAGAGTCAGCTGGATCAAGAATGAGCACAAGAATCCCAAAGAGAACACGATGTACTACTGCATGGAGACGTGAAGCAGCAAAGCAGAATGTGGAACTGTGGGCCAAGAAGAGTGGGGAGAGAGAAGGGTGGGAGCGAAGAAACTCTGGTGGGAGGTAAGTAGGGTCAGCAGAGCATGCATGATCTCTCTAGAACAAAGCAATCCAGGTTTCTCTTTTGTGACCTGGGGATTTGAACACAAGATGAGTCAAGTGCATAAGTGCATCTTTATGCCTATTTTCCTTCTGTCAGTAATCCCTCCTAGTGCTTTAGTTTCAAGATGGAACACAAGTGGAATTACACTTGAACACCTCAAAAATCACATAACTAATTACATTTGGCTTCAATTACAATTATTCATTGATCCAAACCTTCTAACATAATACCTGCTGGCTGTCACTTATATTACTGACTTGGCCTTACTGACTTATTAGTTGATGTAAGTTAACTAATAAGGTTAAAACACTGCTAAAATATTATGCAGACACATCCTGGGTTAGGTCCCAGAGCCACTTTACAAATTAAGAACATGCTTAGTTTTAGTATTCAATTTTTTATCTGTCTTCAGTAATAACATATTTTAAAACAGCATTAGAGATGAGAGAGCTAACAAACTGTTACAAGTTTGTGTCACTGAGTATACAATGAGTGTATATCAGTGTGTGTACATTGAGTCCGGCCCTTACCTCTTTCCAAATTTGCATGCTTACAAGAAGCTGAATGACTTTTGAGTGAGAGAGCCACGAATGAAAAGTCTGGCACTAAAAATAAGAAAAACTTCTTTTAGCAGCCCATATGCAAAGTCTTCCATGGTGAATTTCTAAGTTTATGTTCCTATTACTTGAAATCTAATGAGGGAATAAACTGTAGGAAAAGAAGGCCTTCAAAATAATGGAATAAATAAAGTTGTTATTTAGCAAAATTTGCATTTATTCATTCATTCATCAAGGACTGTTTGAGCTTACCAAAATAAACAAGATCAACAGCCATGACAGTATGAAGTTCACAGTCACGTGAGGGAGACAGACAAGGAAATAAGTGATTATAAAATGAACCCATGACTATTAAGATGGGACAAGTGTGGGATATTTGGAAACACACAGGCGAGGCTAGGCCCAACCTTACAGGAAAGCTTCAGAATGAAGTGGCTTCTAAGCTCAAATCTAAAGGGAAAAGAAAGGAGTTAGATAGGCTTAATGTAAAACTCAAATAGCACAGAATAAAGAAAGGCACTCCATCTCCTAAATACAATTATATCATGAAAATTGGTCCTTCTCAGGAAAAAAAAAAAAAAAAAAAAAACTGCTTTGAAAAGGCATGAAACATGCCTGAGCATAGTAAGGAATCCTTGGGTTTTCTGATAAAAAATGAATGAATTCCTAAGACTGAGAAAAATCTGTCACTGCTTTTAAAATGCACAGTGTCTATCTTCTTAAAAGTAAAATATGCCTCACAACAAGGTGACTGTAGTCAATAACAATTTAATGATACATTTAAAAATAACACCAATGATAAATGCTTGAGGTCATGGACACCCCATTTACTCTAATGTGATTATTATACATTGTATATCTGTACCAAAATATCTTAGGTATCCCTGAAGAAAAAAGGAGGCTCACTTAAGTTCACTGTTTAATTCACTTGCCATCTAAGTAACAAAGTATGAATTCATACAAGAGCCACAATAACAATTTCACCAAAATTCAACAGCCACAAATCAAATTTTTTATGGATGCACAACAGACAATCTAATCCTAGTTAGTAATATAGGTCCCATGATGCCTAAAATCCTGGAGGAAAAACACAATAACCACTCCTTTAAGAGGGCACGTCGGGCTATTTTGCTTAAATATCTTCTGGAATGTTAAGAACTGCTGTTATGAATGAACAACTCAATATTTATGGGTTATGCAGGATATAAAGGTGAACATTTGGATTGCTTCATATGATTCATCCTTACTGAACACTTTCAACACCTAAATATTAAGGATCAAACTTATATTCCTTGTAAATAAAGCTAATAGGCTGTGCCCCCACCACTAATACTCATTGAAATTATTAAAGCTCAAGTACAGTCTTATCCTATAGCCTAAGAAACAGTAGTTTTTCTTTTTCTTTTTTTTAATTTTAAAGACAAAATGCCACCTTTTGACAGTTGCTCTTTGGTCATCTCCAAAAGCTAGCCATCTAATTTTGTCAATAAAACTTATCTGGGCCAGCCTGGCCAACATGGCAAAATCCTATCTCTACTAAAAATAAAAAAAATTAGCTGGGTGTGGTGGCACACACCTGTAATCCCAGCTACTCAGGAGGCTGAGGTGGGACAATCACTTGAACCCAGGAGTCAGAGGTTGCAACGAGCTGAGATCACGCCACTGCATTCCAGCCTGGGTGGCAAAGTGAGATTGTCTTGAAAAAAAGAAAAAGAAAAAAACTTACCTGGGGTACAGTCTGCTTCTCTGTCCCCTCTATAGACCTAATACAGTGTGTTGCACATTATAAGCACTCTGTGAAGATCTACTGGGTTTTGAAAATGTTGGTGTTTTGAAAAATTTCCCCCATCCACACTTGGGAAAACTTAAGAGTTAAGAGCTGAATTTCCCACCAGAGATGCATTGCTGACCTAAAAGCCATCCTTTCACAACTCCAACATCATTAATCTTAGCATGATGCTCCGTTTCTCAGAAGCCTTCACTGAATCCCACTGCCCAGAGGACTAAGTCCAAATTCATCATACTAGTTAAGCCTGCCACAATTCTGCCCTTCTGTTGCTTCCTAACCTTTTCTGCAGACTCCCCAGGATGAACCCTTGATTCACTTTATCCAACAGATGATGCTTATTCCCTCCCTGGCTTGTGCAATTAATCATACTAGGAAAGACCTTCCCACCGCATCCCCTCAGTGAATCCTGCTGCACTCCCAACAAGGTCCAACTGAAGCCCACCTCTGTGGACTATGTGAATTTTCCTCATAAGAATCCTTTTGGGCACCCACGATGTGCACACTTTTTCACTGCCTCATCCTCCTCTCTGTATGTGTCCGGCAGCTCTGTAGACACTCAAAGGGCATGGGCTAAGTCTGATACTGTTTTTGGATCCCACATAGCCTTTCAGGCATATTAGCTGATTAGGTGCTCACCAATACTTGTTGAATACACTGTTTACATGTGACTGCAGGGTTTTTAAACCAAATAATTTCAAGATACTCAAGCTCTTACCAGGCTGGGATATAAAGCTAGGTCTCTGAGCCTCCTGTCTAAAAACAATTAGTTTAAGAAAACAATAAAATGTCATGTACTTTTTCTATCAAACAATTTTAATTCTGTAACTTAAACCTTACAGAACTCCTGTCTTCTTACCCCCATTCCCACAACCACACCTTACATCAGCCATAATTGAAAGTGACTTTTACTCCTAAAATTTTGCTTCCATCAGCCGAAGGTTCACATTAACATTCTTCGGCATACAGCTGTTGCTCTACCACTTTGAGGTTAGAGCCCAAGAGCAGAGTGGTGAGAACAAGGAAGTTCTCCCTTCCCAGAAGTCAGGAAACCACTCTCAGCTACCCTTTCTGGGCAACAGGAAGTTGACACAAGGACAGGAAATAATTAATGATTTTCAGCTGTACAAAGAATAGGCCTCTTCAGAGATTTTTTTTAAAGAATTACTCAAAATGGCTATAAGATTTAAGAATGGAAGAGAATGACATTTTTAAAAAGGTCTGATGAACCCCAACAACAGTCCATTTTCAAAAATACTGTTGGTTGGCGCTTTCATCGAAACAATCCAGGTTATAGACCTGGCAGCCAACACTCTAGCTATTCAAAGGTCATTCTTTGTTCTGAAAATCAGCATTGACTACCAGCCCAGTGACATACTAGCTGCTGAAAGGGTGCCACACGAAGAACAAGAAGGTACTATCTGACAGTTATACGGTTTACATCCAAAAAGGGGCAAACAGATGAAGGAAGACTGGAGCTTATAAACAATCCTAGGGCCAGGCAAGGATACCACAGGGCTTGCAGGTAAGCAGGAAAAACATCTCTAGGCTGAGAATGCCAGAGCAGCACTGAACCTCAGACACCATCCTGTCCATTCCTCTCATTTTATAGTCAGGCTCAAACAAGTAAAACAATTGGCTCGAGGCCAGAGTCTGTCCCAAAACTCAGGTCATTTACCCCAAGAGAAGGAGCACTTGGTGTAACCTTCCCCGCCGTTTAGTGAGTCATGCCCAGGTCAACAGAGACTCACTCACATTAACACCAGCAGAACGCCAAGGCTACCCGTGCCCCACCCATAGGAGTGGGGAAAAAGAACATTTGAATAGTCTATTAAAAGTCAATCTTTTTGGACTTCTCAAAGAGAAAAAAGAGCCATTAAAGATCCGTCTTAAAACAACCAGACTATTTTTCTTACTTTTCTTGCAGTTCCACTTAGTAACCAATGTATTTTACATTCTAATAACTACTGTCAAAACAGGATTAAAAACCCGAAACAGCACCCTCAGACTTGTTGGATTATCCCAGCTATATATTCTCGCAAAGAATAAGTGAAAACCCACATTTTGAAAATGTTGTCAAAGTAATACTAGAAAACAAATCAAATGATCCAATATTCAGTTTAACTTCCTCTTATCTCTCTCGAATCCATTCTCCACCCAGCAGCCAGTGTGTTCAAAATATAAATCTCATCAGGTCACATTCCTGCTTAACACTCTCCACGGGCTTCCTCTCAAGGCAACTCTTGATTAAGACCAAAATTTCAGGACCTCAGTCCAATGGCCCCTCCTACCAACTCAGCTGCCTCTCCTGTGTGATTCTACCACCATGTGCACTGCAGCAACACTGTCAGTTCCTCCAATGAGGCCAGTTCCTTCCTACCCTAAGATGTGGCACAGCATTCCCCATGCCTGGAACACTGTTCTCTCTCCCCTCACTCCCATCCTGACTTCATCCCCTTATCTTCTTTTCCTTCTAGATATCAGCATAATTATTCCTGTCTTCTTAAGAAAGCCTTTCCTGACCACTGTTATCTACCTTTCTGGCACCAGCAGCCCTCCTTTGCAGCACATACTGTCATTACAGTAAATTATTTTTGTGATTCTTTGATGAATGCCTGCTTCGTGCAGTCCCCTATGGGCCCATGAGGGTGGCAACCATGTTTGTTCTTGCTCACCATTGTACCTACAGTACCTAACAGATAAATATTTATTGAATCACTAATTGAAGAAGGAAGAAACAAAGAAATGATGGACCTAAAAGGGAGAGTTTTTAGGAGGCATAGAAAGATTAAGGGAAGGTTTAATCCCTTCTTAAGACAGGCTTTCAGCATTTCAGATAGATACATGCAGAGTACTTTCACAAAGGGAATGGTGGGAAAAAGCAGATCTTTCATAAAGTGCTAATAAAACCAAGACTCTTAATACATACATTAGTCTTTCAATTAAAAAAAAAAAGCTACTCATTTTTCAATCAACTTTTAATACTACTTAAAAGTTCCAGTGATCCTTAGTACACTTGAGATCCTTAGTACCTCAGCAACAGGCAGGTCACTGTCCCCTAAAACTACCACCACTCCCACAAAAAAAATGGTTACATTTTTCTCTGTCTAAAAGTTTATTTCCATATTCTTTGCCACGGTAAGTTAGAAGCCCTAGACCAGCACTGTCCAATATAAATATAATGCAAGTCACAATTTTATAGCAATCACACTAAAAAAGTAAACAGAAAGAGAAATTAATTTCAATAACATATTCTCTTATTTTTAACTTTTAAAAAAGAAAATAGGGACATGGTCTCACTGTGTTGATCAGGCTGGTCTCAAACTCCTGGCCTCAAGTGATCCTCCTGCCTCGGCCTCTCAAAGTGCTGGAATTATAGGCATGAGTCACCATACCTGGCCTACTATATTCTTTTTAACTCAAAATAGCTAGTATATTATCATTTCTACATGGAATTAATATATTTAAAAGTATTAATAAAATATTTGCATTTCTTTTTTTTTTTGCATTTAGAAATCCCCCGTGTATTTTTCACCTCCAAGCTATCGCATCAGACTAGCTGGATGGTTAAGTGGTTACCACACAACAGAGGACCCCACACCATCCACACTTCTGATCAATTATTTGCTCTCTTCCTTTAAAAAAACTTGCAGAAAAAGCTTTTAATGTTCCATGTACCAGACAAAGCAACAATAGAAGGTTGATTATATACTCACTACAAACAACTGAAAAATAAAGGGATGAAACCAATGGTTGTATGTACATTAGTATAATGATACCTTCTTAATTCGTTCATGACTTTGAAAGCTTTCTTCATATGCCAAGGATTCACTGTCACTGGGCAGTGTTTTTCGGTATTATCATCTTTTGAATCGAGAGGCTTCTGATGACCCTGCTTTGTGCATCTGTACACAAAAGAAAAGAACAAAAACAGAAAAAGGTCTTATTAAAGATCACTTGGTTCAGCTTATCAAACTACAAGAGATATAATGAATGTCTCTTTCCCTACTTATTTACAGGAAGTCTCATGGACAGAATATCCCAATGTAAGGTTAAGACAATCAAGAACAGTTTTTTTTTTTTTTTTTTTGTTTTTTTAGACGCGAGTCTATCTTGCTCTGTTGCCCAGGCCGGAGTGCAGTGGCGACTCTCAGCCTCACTGCAAGCTCCGTCCCGAACAGCGTTTAATGCCTTCTCATGCCTCAGCCTCCGAGTAGGCGTGGACTCAGGACACTGCGACACGCCCAACCCGGTATTTTTGTATTATATTAGTAGAGAAGGGTTTCCTGTGTTAGGTTAGGATAGGTCTGATCTCACTGACCTGCATTTGATCCGGCCGCATCTCGGATCCTACCACAAAGTGCTGGGATTACAGGCGGATTACAGGCTTGAGCCACCGCGCCTGGCTGAGAACAGTTTCTGATAGACATTATGGTTTCAATTAAAAAGTGGGTAATTACTTCCCTGGTGTCAAAGTTCTGTCAAAGATCAACACAGAATATTCAGTAAAAGTGGCTTAGCAGATCTCTCCAAATAAAACTGCTGAGAAATGATCTTCTCCATTGGAAATTAACTTGCTTTTACAAACTTCTGTAGTCACATGTTATTAACAAACCAAGACAGAGCAGGATTATATTTTACACAAACTTCAGAAACTTAGAATCTGATTTAAATTTTGCTCTCTACCTGCCAGGATATATTTATCCCATATATTTTGGACCTATACTAACAAGAGATTAATCAAGATTAATCATGTTAGCTAATAGTTATTGAGTATTTACCATATGGCAGCCACTGTGCTGAGTACTTTACTTTCATTATTTAGTTAATCCTCACAACAACTCTCTGAGCAAATTACTATTATTATTCCCATTTAACAGATGAAGAGAATAGTGTGAGTAACGTGGTAAATGGTAGGGCTGGGTAAAAGTATGGCCAGTCTGATTCTCCATCTTGTTCTTTTCACTAATATTTCAATACCATTTCCTACCCTGGACAGTGAATATTTAAATTTACATTTTGTAAGTACACAAGGCTATACTAGCATTGCTACATGAATTATTCTTTCAAGACTTAGGACCCAAAAATTAACCCAAAAAATCAGGGTCCAATGAGGAGGGGGGCAGAGAATTAACTGCAAATTAATGAACAGAAGAGAACTTTTTGAAGTGATGGTTATAAAACTTTATAAATTTAGTAAAAATCATTGGATTGCACAATTATAATGGGTGGATTTATGGTATGTAAATTATACCTCAATAAAGCTATTACATAAAAAATCAGGGCACCAATTTTTTAATCAGGCTTAAAAATGAAGTCTAAAAATATCATACTTGTATATATATCAAGGAACAAGCAAACATTATTATTAATTGCTGCACTTCTCTTCCTTTCCTGACCCATTTTAAAAGGATGATTCATTTTAAACATTATTGTTCATTAATTCATTCAGCAATTTTTTTTTTAGTGCCAACCATGTACCAATCACTATTCTTAAGGCACTTGGAATACATCAGTGAATAAAACAAAGATCCCTGTCCTCATAGAGCTTGGAGTCTGGTGGGGGGAAGTGGAAGACAACACAAGTCAGGGAAGCAACTGGCATGTTAGGAAACGGTGTTATGGAAATAGAAAAAGCAGGGCATGGTGAAGAGAGTGAGAAATGTGGGGATGGTGGAGGGGTGTAATCTGCAGTAAACATGGTGCTCAGGGAAGGCCTAGTTGAGAACTGAGATTTGAACAAAAGACTAGGGGGGTTGAAACGTCCAGATGGAAGTAGTAACTACAGCAAAAGCCAATATATACCTGGTCTGTTCCAGGAACTGTGACCCATGCAGCTTGAGCAAAAGGCTGGGGCTGAGCAGGAGAGGGGAGTGCAAATCACAAAGGGCCTTTTAGGATATCCTAAGGCCTTTCCCTTTGAGTAAAATGAGGAGACACTGCAAAAGAGTGACACAATCCGACTTATGTTTTCCAAAGACCACTTTGGCTGCTGGTTGAGAACAGTCAACAAGGGTCAAAGATTCAAAGGGGGCAACTATTTAGCAGGATATTACAGTAATTCAGTAAGAGATGACAGTGGCTTAGGGAGGATAGTAGCAGTGGAGGTGATGAAAATTGGCTGAGTTCTGGATATTTTGAAGATACAGCCAACAAGATCTGTTTAAATAACCCTATGACATGTCGAAGAAAGTCAGAATGACTCTAAGTCTTTTGGCCTGAATAAGAGAAAGGACTGAGTTTCTGTTCATTAAGTTGGGAAAGGCTGCAGGTAGAAACTGTTTGAGGTGGGAAGATCAAGAGCTGTTTTTATACAAACTGGTTTTAAAATATCAGACATCCAAGTGAAGGCATCAAACCATCAGATAAATATTGGAGTCTAGAGTTGGAGAGAAAAGTTTAGCTGGAGGCAGAAATGTGGGAATCACTGGTTACATGGATGGTACATTAAGCCATGAAACAAGTACTCAACATTAAGATAACCTCTAAAATTAACCAAACCCCAAGCCCCAGAATCAGCACTAATTGAAGCACCTGCCTTTCTGAGGGCTTGCCTACTACAGGTGCCCGTCAGTTCTACTTCCTCACCGCTTGACACTTTTTAAGAGGCCTAACAAATGAATTAACGCAAGGCTCTACCTCCACAGGGAAAGCCCACAGCTGGAGTGGGAGAATAAGGAGGTTCCGCTCTACTCCCTACGGCCTCCTGAAGGTGTGTGTGGAGGGAATTAGTTACATCCAGTCTAAGAAAGGAAAAGCACTGGTAAGTCTAGAACCCAAAAAGATGGCAGAACATTCATGTCTGGAGGGAGAGGACTGGGGAAACACTTTATAGTATAAGACAGATATTCTCATTCTACCTATAGAGGAAATTGTAGGAAACCAGGGAAAGGGGAAACTGCATAGATATATGCAACCCATGCAAACTTTCTAACCATGTAACATTGAATGTCCCTATATGATAGCAAAGCAATACTTACTCTATATCTACTTGTAGTTTAATAATTTAGAAAGTGCAACAAAGGGAGAATGTTATACTGAGGATTAGCAAAACTATCACAAAAGAATTTTCAGAGTTTGAAAGCAGAAGCAAAAGCAACTCTGCCCCAGAAAGAATGTCATTATTTAAGAGTCAGGAGTGTTTATATTTGTTTAAGAACTTAGGAATTAAAATTCCCTGCATTGGAGAATTCACTTTAAGACAGCGCCATACAACAATCAATGCCCATATTGGTGCTCTCTTAAACCTATTTTCAGCTCCTCCTTTCTCTGATGTACTACAGAAACTCTGCAAAGAAGACTTTATTCAAAGGCTTAAAGGAATAAGTAAGAAAAAACACTGAATTTTGTTAAGTGTTCTCTGTACTGAGAGTCACTTACAAATACATCACCCCTTTCTGCAAACTTCCATTTTCAAAACTAATGCCCTTTCCATAAATTTCCATTCCCTGTGTGGCTTTATGTCAGATGGCTTCTCATTTAGAAGCAGAACAGAAAATGAAGCACAATGTCTAAAACTACAGATGTGAGAAATATATATATACTAGGAACAACGAGTTAAGTGAGGGTAAAGGTTTACCCTTTAGGTTGTACCACATTAAATCAAGAATTACACCTTTGCCCTGCTTCCCTTCTGAAGCAAAGTGCTAGCCTTTTCCAGAAAAGCTTCTCATTCTGAGAAATGTCTTCCTTAAAATACCTGAAGATATTTTTCCAAGTTCCTTTCACTTTTAACTCTTTCCCCAAAGCTGAGACTCCTCAAGTAGTCTGGCAATTATCCAATAGCCTATTGTTATCAACACATACTCTAAAATAGTTGAGGTTTCCCAGGGTTTGGATCCCAGTGTACCACTTGCTAAGTTTTTTCATAGATATCCTAAAGCCTTCCTTCAGTGACTGACTTCTGCAAATCCCTAGCTGTGGACACGGGTGGCTTCTCAGATGAGATGACTTTCTGACTCTGCCTAAGAAAACACTATTGATGATAACTGAATTCTCAGAGAGGAAGAAAACAAAGACTCTAACAGGGCTGTCTCCCTCAAATAGTCAAGATTTCCAAACCAGGCAAAGGTTTAAACCTACTGTAACAATTCTGAGAACACCACAGAAATGAAGTAAAACTTCTTTAGATATGTATTATTGGCTTTGGAACAACAGTTTTCAGCAGAGTGAAAGAGAAAGATCAGAATTACCCAAGCAATTTTTTCAAGCCACAAATAACCACCCCTTCTCACATGAAAAGTCACACGAATCCTTTTTAGAATTAGCTATACGTGGCCGGGCGCGGTGGCTCAAGCCTGTAATCCCAGCACTTTGGGAGGCCGAGACGGGTGGATCACAAGGTCAGGAGATCGAGACCATCCTGGCTAATATGGTGAAACCCCGTCTCTACTAAAAAAATTCAAAAAACTAGCCGGGCGAGGTGGCGGGCGCCTGTAGTCCCAGCTACTCGGGAGGCTGAGGCAGGAGAATGGCGTAAACTCAGGAGGCGGAGCTTGCAGTGAGCTGAGATCCGGCCACTGCACTCCAGCCTGGGCGACAGAGCGAGACTCCATCTCAAAAAAAACAAAACAAAACAAAACAAAAAAACAAAGAATTAGCTATACGTACATGATGGCATGTCCAGGGGTATAGGGTAAAGCCAGCAATGCGTGATTTTAAAAAATAATCATAACACAAGTCACGTTAATATGTCCTGCCACTAACTTACCTCCCACCTCAGAATCACCCCAGATTAAAAACAAATGCTTTAGAAAATATGTTGCATTTTTAGAAAAAAAAAAAAAAATGCAACTATTCATGTGAATAATGCAGCTGTGAAGTTTAACAGGGGATCTAAGACATTTTGACATTTAGGACACAAATACTTGGCCCTTGGGTGGCCACCATCACTGTTCTCGCCTTTGCCTGTTTCACCTCAAAAGCTGCAAGACTCCCTTGCTTGCAATGAGTCACCCACAATTACTCACGAATTTCTGCCAAGTTCACGTCAGCAGCTGTTGTTTTCAAAGTCAACATCCATACCGTACTGTTTTGACGTTTCTCCATTATTTTATAATATTTCTTCTATTTCTCTGCTGTCTTCCCAACTAAACTTGCATTCAGAAGCAGGCATCTTACTAGCATTGCTCTCATACACAAATCCAGGATATCAGAAGTAGAGAGTCAACCATAACTAAAATTTTAACTAAAATTTGTTATGTCATTCTACAGTTTCTCAACAAAACACTCTCACATCCTTCAAACAAATAGCCACTATATTACGAGGCTGTGAAGGTAGAGGACTTTCTCAATTGGAAACACATTTGGGTCTACAGTAGGGCTGTGATTTCAATTTTTGCAGTTAGCTAAGGCAAAGAGACACACTGTAAATTTTCTTCATATGTTTGGAATTTAAACTTTCATTAGGTATGGAAACAGCAGACTAATCTACAAACATATGTTCATATTACCAAATAAATATAGCTTTTTAAAAATGTTAACATTTGCCTTATAGACATGTAAGAACTTGGATTAGGTCTTCAGTATGTAGACCCTTAGAAGTGAATACGAGGTATCTTGTGAGATTAAAAACTTTGATTTCTTTTTTCTTTTTATTACTCACTTCTCCAAGAAAAAAAAAAAAATCTGATCTTGCATCAAGTTATAGAATGCCTTTCAGACAATATCACAATGCCACTGAATACTTTAAATATATATAGTTAAAAATTATTTTTCCGATTTTCCAGAGCTGAAAAGGAAACATCTAGAAAAGCTTGAATTGCCAAATTTACTAAAATATATTAACAGTTAAAAAGCAGAGCCCTGAACTCACTGAAGGGCAGAGGGAGGTATTAAAGAGTACCCTTTTTCTCCCTTGTGCAGCTGTATGTTAAGTGTGTAGGGAAGCATTGGCAGGAGGAGGAGGTTGGGACGTCTGAGGTGGAGAGGCTGATGGAAGTTGGAGTATAATTGCTCTCTGATAGTAGAACAATAGAGCTGTAAAAAGCTCTGCTTCAGTTCAACTCAGCTTTCTCTCCCTCTTTCCCTCCCACCTACATGACAAACAGAACACAATCAGGCACTTTTTGTCCCTGACAGTGACTATTACCAGGAAAAGGACCAGGGTAAAAGCATGTCTTATGCAAGATCAATCTCCTAAGGAATATTTTATAAACAACTAACAAAGCATTGTCAGAGTGGGATATTTGTGAGGTGCTACAATAGGGAAAAGGAGGTCGATGATCCATTTCAAACATTTCCATTTCTTTTATCACTTATATTTCTGACTTTTCTTTTGCCCCTCTTCCTAGTATTGCCATCACTTGGTTGGCAGGGGGCGGCAATATGACTCGGCAATTCAGTTGACTGGGATACATTTTGTAGCACTTGAATGAAAAGGTACTAGATGAGGACCAGAATCAGAAAGAAGCCCTAAATTGTGGTTCTGTCTATGCCAAATACTAACCAAGAGACCCTGGATTAGTCACTTAGCCTCTGTGGGCTTCAGACTACTTATAAAATTTATTTCACAAATATGTCTGATGTGAAATGTAATATGAAAGTCAAAGATAATAATACCTCACCTACTTATCTCAGGGAGCTGTATAGGCACTAGGCACTACATGAATGTATGCAAAATTTAGAAGAAAATTGTTGAGTTGAGTTCAGGAGCTAAGCTGAATATGCAGATATATTTTTATGGATCTTATTGGCCTTCATTTTTAATTGCAACATTCAACTCAAAGTTAATAGCAATATTCAAAATGACCAAAGCTAATGAGTTAAGTATTTGTTTAAGTGCTGCCTAGATGCCCACTGCATGCCTTGTACTAAGAAGGGTAAGAAACATTAGGAAGCCTGAATTGAGATCTTCCTCCATTTACCATCTAAATGGGAAGGTACATGGGAAACCACCAAAGAATGGCACAAGTCAGTACACAGGTGCAGCGACAAACACTATAGGAATGCAACGATGAGCTGGAATGAGTTGGAGCAAAGAGGAAAGACTTTGTGAAGGAGATCGGGCTCCAATGGGGCCTTGGAGGAACTTCAAGTTGTTATAATAGGGGACGGAAGAAGAGAAGCATAGGAAAAGGCTGGAGAATCCTGGCTTGTGGACAAGGGAGAGTTTTAAAAGCACATGATGATCTTGGATATATAGGATAAGACAAAATGATGGAGGGCTATGATTGCCTGAGTCTCTGGTTTTGATAAGTCAAGTCGCTTCACATGACTCTAAGATGTTGGAGGGTCAAAACAGTATGGGGACTGAAGGATGAGGAGAGAATACAGAGAGCTCAACAGGAGACCAGTGAAAAACTTCAGGTATCAAGTGATGAAATCCATTCATCAGAATAGTAGCAGCCAGAACGGACACTTGAAATCAAGACTACAGTTCCTGGAGACTAATAAGATATGGAGGATAAAGAAAGAGAGAGAAATCAAAAACTATTCCAATGTTTTGGTTATCAGGGACCAGAAGAATGGTTATCCCATTAAATAAGTGAAAATGTTATAAAATGAAGTCAGTTTCTGACCAAATATCAGTTTTGGATATCTTGGGTTTAGAGGTATAAGCTAAGAGTAGAGATGTGAGAAGTTCAAAATTCCACACCAAAGCACAGACCTAGAGCCCAGACTTAAGATATAGATGGAGCTAGAACTCAGAGATTAACAGTCGATTGAAAAGAACTGGCCAAGGCCTGGAAATACTGCCCACAAACAGTGATAGAAGAGAAGCCATGCAAGACAGAAAAAAGTGATTCAACAGAGAGATTAGAATCCCTGTTTTTCTAATACTTGATAAGCTTGAGAAAGTAACTTAAACTCTACTTCTTCATCTGATAAATAAGACATGTACCACTATAAGGTTGTTGACAAGATTAAGCGAGATTAAGTGATAAAGTATGCAAATCACATTTAGCAACCTAAAAACCAGAGAAGGAAAACCAGAAAAAGAGTTATCATAAAAGCAGGGGCTTGTTTTCAAGGTAAAATCAGAGAATGGAACTGGTCAAAGGAATATTTTAGCAAATGCCAACAGTCCGAAATGTAAGAAAGTACAGTGCATAACACACAAAAAGTATACTGATCCCCTCCCTGCAGCAGTTATCTCAGGGGAAGAATTAAAGAATGCCTTTGCGCTTGCTATTCTCTATACCAGGAATGCTATTCCCCCTCTGGATTGTGCTAAAATATCACCTCGCCAAAGACACCCTGACCCTATCTGAGCTATTATTATTATTCTCTACCCTTTTATCCTGCTTCATTTTTATTTATTGTACTTACTACTAACAATATTACATATTTGTTTGCTATTAGTTTCAATCATAGGAAAAGGAACTTTGTTTTCTGAGATATCCCCAAAATCTGGCCATAGTAGGCACTCAATAAATATAAATGAAAAACTCAGACTGCCTCATCATAAAGAGTAAATGCATTTGGATTTGGTAGAACACTACAGAAATGCAACTTAAAGTGAATTTCCTTCTCTGGATCACCTTGAAAAAACCTTCTGCCTGATCTTAAGAAAGATGTTCAATGGTCTTCATAAGCACTACTAATGTAAATCCGTAACAGCCATAGATGGGTGAACTTACAGTCACCTTTGGAAAAGCACATTTACTAATATTTACTGAATGCCTACCATGTACATCAGAAACAAAAGGTTTGGGGCATTCTGTGGGGAGTAGGTGGAGTGATTTTCCAGCATCAGAAATTTTTTAAACTACCACATAAATGCTACCTATTTCCAGTATTCACTTCTTAAGTTCCCAAATGCACCTCAAAGTTGTCCCTATATGTAACATTTCCTTCAACACACATTGATCCACGTCTTCTTTCACCACGACCTTGTTTGTGGGCCATTATTACTCCTAAATATTTTAAACATCTTTGCCTATCACTGGGGAGATTCACCTATGAAATGATGACAGATGCCCAATGTACATTTAATTAAACAAAAATAAGAATACACTCCAATGCACTATAACAGACAAACAAATGAATACTGGGTAACCCATAGCAAGGTTCCAAATTCATAGCAACTGAATCTTAGAAAGAATATTAAAGGTCATCTGGTCCAGTGGACTGCAAATGTCAGGCTTCAATGAACTTTTTACAGATCCATGTCAAAATGAGGACAAGGTAATAAGTTTTCATAAGGCTAAATGTTTTAAATTTAAAGACAATCCTTTAGTCAGATTATATCCTTCCTTATATTTGAGGAAGGATATTAAAATGCTTTTTTCTTTCATAAAAAGATGGTGATAGTTGATCATTGTTTTATAAATAATTCTTTTACTTAGCAAAACAAAAAACTTAGGAATTGTTAGACTTAATTGTTTTTTTGTTTTGAATTTTACAGGTCAGTGAAATTCAAAAATGTGAGAACCTCTGCTCTAATCCAACCAATCTTCTGCTGCCTAAATGCCTTAGAATATGGTCAACAAGTTGTTTATCTGCCTATGCATGATCACCTCTGATGACAAGTCTCTAGTAATGTGGAACCATCGACTGAAAAAAGATACGGTTCTATCTGAGGGATGTTTGCTTAGTTTTGTGAAGGAAAAGCAAAAACATGAAGGCTTATAGAGAGTAAGCCGACTTGTGACCACGGAGCCAGTAAAAAAACAAGTGCCAAGAAAACTCATCAGTAAGAGAAGATCAGAGGGATGCACTGAGGACTATACCTCACAGTCTTCCTTCAACTTATTATGAAAATCCTTTACACAAATGACTATAAAAGCCAGACTGTAAAATACATTCCTAAGGTCAGGGCTGGTCAATTTACATTTCCTTTTGCACATCTCAGTTTACCATCTGAAACTCTTTTACTAATCTACATCTAAACTCCATCTCTCAATTTACTACCTGAAATTCCTTTACTAATCTACATTTAATTTTTTAGTTACACACCTTTCAGGTTTGATCAGAAGCAAATGTAACACAGTCTCAATATCACCCAGACCCCAAAATGAAACAGAATCTAAATGCCACATATACTCAAGTATGCAAAAAACAATAAGCAGAAATATATAGTCCAACAATTTTTAATTATATGAGAATTTAAAGGATGAGAAGTTGGAGGCAAGGAAGAGAAAAAGCACAAGAGATCAAAAGCTAATTTCAAGGAGTCCATCCTGAAAGAAACAGGAATGGTGGGTACAGATGCCTGACATCCCTCCAAGACAATGTGCCAACGGGCCAATGGAGAACAAGGTGCGATCTGAGAACAATGTAAATCTGGATGTTAAGAGAAACACAAGCAAAAGCACCACACACAGTGCCAGGCAGAGACAGGCATTCAAACATTTGCAGATTGAACGCATTAATAAACAGACACTTACACAAAGAGAATCTGGGGCCGTGCTTCCAATCACACCATCCAAGGCACTTTAAGTCCAGGTCAAACATCTTTCTTTGCCTTAAAGCTCAGGCTAAAAATCTAACTTTATGAAAAGCTGAGTCTTCCTAATAGTTTCCACTGGCCTCTGTCCTAGCCCAGCTCTGGCAGTGAGGCCCGGTAAAGTTCCTTCCTAAAGACACTGCCTGCAAGTCTCAAATCCAGCACATGGGATCCATGGTGGAAGGATGTTAACGGGAGTGGAGGCAAACAGGCCAAGGAGTGGCAAGGAAAAAAACTATTTCTGATCCAAAGAATGGCAAATAACACCGTAACGAGTTCTTGAATTAGGTTTAATGCTGGATAGAACCAAATGAAAATAAAAACCTACTTGTATTTATAATTAAATAGACAGAAACAAAGAAAAGGTCTCACCAACTTCAGCCACCCATGATTGAAAGAAGTTTTAACAGTTCTTTCATCCAGGCTGGCATTCCAGGTTTCCCACCGTATCTCGACCTCTCACTGTTTCAGCACTATTGATGGAATCTCAATGCCAAAAAATGGTGCTGGTCATCAAAATGATGATTAGCTGATCTACCCTAGAGTCAGTTTATCAGTGTTTGAATGCATACATCAATTTCATTTTTTATTATTTCAATTTAAATCATCTGTGTCTCTATTCCCTCCCTCCAGAGCCTACTTTTCCACACCCTTCTTTTCACCTGCATTCTAAGATTCCCTTATTCTTTCCTTTAGTTCCCTCTGTTCCAAAAGTAAAAAGGAACTGCAGGAACTTATATAGAAGGCAGGTTTACTACAGATAACATACCTACATGTTACATATTATATACCATGTGCTGTCTAAATACAGCTAGCATATCCTGCCTTAAGTGCTTCTGAGCCTGGGCAGACCCCCGTGTGCTCATGCTGCTGATGTAAACCATCCACCATCATATTTCCTACGAGTTCAGGTGCCTTCCTCCAGCTTGCTGAAGAACATGACCAAATCTCACAGCCCTCAAAGCCACAGCTATCGAGAGGTGACTAAGCCCCTGCTTCTGTCAGCCCAGGAAGGCCAATTCAAGAGTCTTATCGTCTACCCCCTAGATTTCCACGACCTGTTCCACTCAAGCTAAAAATTCTGAAACGCACTTTTAGAAACTGTCGTTTCAGAATCCTATTAGCTCTCCTTAAAGGGTTGAACATCAAAAAATTATTCAACCCAAGCCAAGTATCCTTATTTTGGCTGGAATTCTGCCAAATAACCACAAGAGGCTGGTGCGGTACAATTGGTATGGAGTGAAGCTTGCCAAATCTAACCGGAGAACGACAAGCCTCCATGAATAGGCTCTCATGAAAAGGTACACCATTCTTCAGGATGAGGTTTGTCTGCGATTTGAAAAGTCAGATTCAAAGGACTCTTGTTCCTAAGAGGGAACCAAAATTGAAATTTTCGAAACTCCTGGGTATTTACAGTTCACTTTTACCAACATGTTTTAAAACTAAAACTAAAATTAAAAAAAAAAACCTTTTCTGAATAATGCAATAATGTTTTCTACATAATGTTTCAGCTATTATTTCTAGAAAGTAATTCTGTTGCCAGTGATCTTGAATGTACTTGGGTACCAAAGAAAAAAGACACCTGTGCCTGGCAGGTCGATACGCTACTAATTAGCCCGAGGTACGAAGGAAACAGAAGATGCTCTGATTTCTGGATAAAACGTTCTGCAGTGCCAGGTAAAAGAGGTCACATGCCCTGAGCGACCGCCGCTCATTTAGAGTGATGCAAAAGCTCCTCGGATATTAATTTTGTTAGAAATTCGGGGAATCAAGCAACCTAGAATCAATTCATTTAGACAGCGGGCGACTGGTACTTTCCAGTTTCCTTTTTTCAACGGACTCAGTGCATCCTAGCTTAATCTCTTATAAAGGGGTAGGCAAGCTGGGCACCAGGTGCCCATGCATTTCAGGAAGGTACACACAGGATCGGCAGGGTCACCCATGCACAGCCCCACCCCGAATCTTCTATTTGCCCGAGATGGGGAAGACCCTTCCCCAGAAATCCTGGGCAGCGTTTTAAGTCACCGCCTGGCCAGGCTGAGTTTCCGTCCGCGTCCGCTCCGGACTGCGGGCACCGCGCCTCGTCACGCCCCGCATCTCCCACCTCCCGCCGGCCCCGGCGGCTCCAGGCGGCCGTCCCCAGAGCTGCGCCCGCGGCCAGCGACACGCGCCGCAGCGGCGCGCTTATCCGCAGCGGCGCAGCCCGCCAGCCCGCTCACTCACGCGGGAGGCAGCGGCGGCGTCTCCATTGTGGCTCCTC
>NW_016823884.1:85122-98495 GCF_001698545.2 Rhinopithecus bieti | reverse complement strand
TGCCGAGGACCCCTCCCTCGGCGCCTCCCCTTCCTCCTGCTGCTGCTGCTGCTGCGGCTGCTGCTGCTGTTTCTGCTGCTTCTGGAGGCGGGCGGGCGCCAGCCGGGAGCGGGGCGGGCGTGCCCAGACGCTGGCCCGCAGGCCGGGACGCGGGCGGCGGCCGCCCACAGCGGGTCTGTGGATCTGTGGGACTGAGTCGCTGGAAAAAATGGGAGTGGAGGGGGTTCTCCGTGCAGAAAAAGGGCGGCCGAACGCACGGCGTTCGGATAATGCCCGGTATCCACTTACTGCTCTGCTTCGCGGGCGTGTACACGTTATTCTTTTCTTTTGAGCCTATACCCAGGGAGATGGGAAGGGTAGGCATAACCAACCAGTGCCCTTACAAATGGTGGAATTGAGTCAAGAAGAAATGATTTGCCTGTCCAGTGTCCCAAGCAAGAAGCTGTCCCTTCTCAGTATGCTATCCATTCCTTGGACAAGTGAAGTGAGCATCTGCTAGGCAAGGTTTTAGTGCTGGGGACGTGACATCAAAACGCAGCAAGTCTCTGTGCTTGTGGAGCTGTCCATCTAGACGGGATGACAGAAACAGTAAGTGATACTTACCACGAAGAACATGAATGAGGATGAGGAGAGGGAAAGAGATTTTATAAGGAGTGGTCAGGGAAGGACTCAAAAGGCATGAGTTAAACAGAGATGGAGTAACAGGGACTTTGAATAATGTAAAGAATGCCCAGGGCAGAGGGAAGAGCAGCGTGGAGACTGCTAAGCAAGATCCTGCCTGCCTTGTTGAGGAACGGGAAGGAGAACAATGCAGCTGGTGGTTCTCCAAGTATGCCCGCTGGAAGCAGTAGCACCTGCGAACTTGTTAGAGATGCGAATTTTCCAGTTCCACTTTAGACCTACTGAACCAGAAACTCTGGGGGTGGGGCCCAGCAGCGTGCGCTTTAACAAGCTCTCCAGATGATGCTTGCTGGGGCCGCGAGGGTGGGAGAGCAGAGTGAGGTCAGGAGGACAGCGGCGGGAATGGGTGTTGTGTGGAGTAATCACAGATCACCCAGGCCTAGTAGGCCATGATAAAGTACTTGGCTTTTACTGAGATGAGAAGCAATTAGAAAGTGGTGAGTAGCTTGATCTGATCATTAAAAGGATGACTTTTCTGGGATTTGTTTGAAAATATCCCACAAAAAGACGGGCAGAGGCTGGGCGCGGTGGCTCACGCCTGTAATCCCGGCACTTTGGGAGGCGGAGGCGGGCGGATCACCTGAGGTCGGGAGTTCAAGATCAGCCTGACCAACATGGAGAAACCCCGTCTCTACTAAAAATACAAAAAATTAGCCGGGCATGGTGGTGGACGCCTGTAATCCCAGCTATTCGGGAGGCTGAGGCAGGAGAATCACTTGAACCCAGGAGGCGGAGGTTGCAGTGAGCCAAGATCGCAAGAGCGAAACTCCGTCTCAAAAAAAAAAAAAGGACAGAGAAGTGAACAGATGAAGATTTGCAAAACGTTAATTTTTGAGGCTAAGTGATGGGTGCATAGGGGTGGGTGGTCATCATTTATGTGTGTCTATGTGTATGTTTTAAAAGTTAATAATGGGCCGGGCGCGGTGGCTCACGCCTGTAATCCCAGCACTTTTTGGGAGACCAAGGCGGGCGGATCATCTGAGCTCAGGAGTTCAAGACCAGCCTGTCCAACATGGCGAAATCCCATCTCTACTAAAAATAGCCGGGCGTGGTGGTGGGCGCCTGTAATCCCAGCTATTCGGGAGGCTGAGGCAGGAGAATCACTTGAACCCAGGAGGCGGAGGTTGCAGTGAGCCAAGATCGCGCCACTGCACTCCAGCCTGGGCAACAGAGCAAGACTCTGTCTCAAAATTCGTAAATAAACAGAAGTTCATAATACAAAGTTTTGTGTGTGTGTGTGTGTTTGTTTTTTTTTTTTTTTTTTTTTTTGTTTTTTTTTGTTTTTTTGTTTTTTTTAAGATGACTGATTGCTGTGTGGGTAACATGCATAGCGAGGCAAGAGAGCAAGCAAGGAGATTAACCTGGCTGGGATGAAAAGTAGGGATGGCTTGGATTAGAGTCCGAGTGATTGAGAGAAGTGGTCAGGTTCTGAATCTGTTTAGAAGGTAAAGTACGCAGGATTGCTGGTAGATTCGCGTATAAAAAAGAAAGATGATCCTAAGGATTTTGTTCTGAGCTCTGGGGAGAATGGAGTTGCCCTTTACTGGGATTAGGGAGATTGAGAAAGAACAAGTATTGGAGGGTGGGGTGGACATTGTATTTGTAAACTCTGATTTAGATATGGTAAGCTTGAGATGTCTGTTAAACATCCATGTGAAGATAGGTGTAGACGATTAGATATATGTATCTGGGGTAGACACAAATTTGGAAGTTGTTAGTGTACAGATGGTATTGAGATCAACTAGATTATGTAGCTAGAGAAAAGAAGTAGACCAAGAAGTAAGCCCTGGGGCACTCCAACATTAAAAAAGAAGAGGAGGAGGACTCAGCAAAGGAGATGGTAAAGGAACAACCAGGGAAATAGTAGGAGATCCAAGGCAGGTGTCTTGGCAGCCTAGTGAAGGGTTCCAGAAAAAAAAATAAAAAAAAAAAAAAAAACCTTAGTACACTTTAGCATGAGGACTTTTCTGTATAATGGTTCTGTTCAGAGCCATAATAAAACTTCCTACTTTACAAGGTTGTTTTCAGAATTAAATGGAATAATTGATGTAAAGTATATAGGACATAAATGTATAATGGAAGCACTTAATAAATGTTAGTTGCTGTTATTATTTCTGTACATTTCTGTGGCCATCAGTTACACCTGACTCTGCTAGGAACTGGGTTAAGTCCTAGAGCCAGGAGATACTAACTTAGGTTTTACCAAACCTTTGGCCTGACTTCCTTCTGCATGCAAGCTCGGTGAGTAGGGCTGACTCATCAGCCATTTCAGGAACTCTTGAGGCGGGGGGTGGGAGGTGGACTTTTTCTATTGCTTTTGTATCTTCCCACCCAAAATAGTGTTATGTATACAAATAAATACTAAAAAATTAAGATGTGTCCATCTGACAGCTAGGCACATCACTTCAAACCATAGCCCCTCTCACATCCTCCTCTGAGTTAGTTTTGTTTATCATAATTCTTTGCTTAAGGGGTTCGACTCATCTAGCATGCTAAATGTCAACCCAAACCTTTCCTTTTTCACAACCACCCCCATTTGTAGGCTTCACAAGTAGACTGGGAAAGAGTACATTACCCACATACCATTCAGCCTTACTTGGAGTTAAATGTCACACCAAAATTGGTGCTCAGCCAGTTACAGCCTCCACCCTTAACCTGTCTCTCCACTCACAAGAGAAAGTAAACAAAAATGCTTGACAGGCTGAGCCCAAATCCAACACTACAGTGGGGAAGAAACTTTTTGATACTTCTTCCTTTGACTCTCAGTTTCACCATCTTCTTAAGTGAAGGACACTAAGGATTAGGAGCAGCTGTCTAAGACCACCAAGCTCTTCTCTTTTTCATTTCCGCTGACATAAGGTCTGACTAAACATGTAACGGTGTTGAGCTCCCCTTGCTTAGGTTGTTACCTCCACCCACGTTTTCATCATTCTTTAGCTGAGCCCTTCACACCCTTGGCAGAGGAATGAGATCTTACAAAAGTCCATCTGCCTGCTGTACTGTTGAGATAGAACAATTCCTTAACCATATTAGTAACCATGATCTAAAGCTAATGTAAGTAATTGGAATGTATCACTTGTAAAGAAAATGGAACCACTCAGATGAACAAGTCCATGAGAGTAGCTAGTGGCAAAAATTCCTTAGATTGAGCTGAAATCAGATGTTGCAATAGAACTAATGACATGACGTGGCAGGCACAAATACATCTCATGGCAAGTATCCGGGAGCTAAGAATTGCTCCTATAAAGAAAAGACTTAACTTCACTGAAGAATACAAAACCATTAGATGCTATATTTGTAATTCCTTCCAGTGCAAAGATAGCAAGTATGAAAAGATTCACTCATTCAAAATTAGGTACTTTAGATAAAGGCCTTCTAAAAGTCTCATTTTCTATCCTAAAGACTTAGTTTAAGTTGCTTTACTAATTTTCAATTAGGGGTTTTGCTTTTAAAATTTTGACTAGGAGAAACATCGCATGCATAATATATTAAGCATTTCAAAATGTTCTTGTGATACTTTGCTGTTTAGCAAATGGATTTGTCAATACATTAAGATATTTATTACAAGCTTTATGGTGTCAGATGGGGTGATGTGAGTCTTGTGCTCCAGATCAATAGAAAATCTTTAATTGATGGAGTCCCTTGTTTCCATGAATCCAATTTGCTCTTCAAATGCTTGCCTCCTTGTTTTTGTAGTCTTTAAGATATCAACTTTACTTCCAACACAGCATACCTCTCCATTACCCTGTGTCTGAGCTTCCTGGAGAAATGAATGCAAATTGTTTGCTGCAAAGTTTAATTGAAAATCTGTTGGAATTGGTACAGGAAGTATCCAAAAATAGGTTTCACACTAATGTATATCAGGTAAGCAGTTTCTTTGTGCTTTAAGAAAAGGAAATTTACTTAATCTATTTTTACTTCTATATAGCTTTATGGTATCTATTTATGTAGTCTGGTGATGTAATACCTCATTATAGAATTATCTAGGACTGAACATCTTTCTACACAGTCAGCAGTGCTGGGGGGAAGAAAAAGCAAGTAAAAATTCTTGATAAATTATGCGAAGCATTATTAGGTTATTGTCATTCATCTGAAATTATGCATCTGCACATACACAAAAACTTTGCCCCACAGCTTCTGCCTGTCCATTACAGCTGACTGTTAATAGCTCAGGCCCTAAGCAAAATTGTGAAATAAGTTTGCTTTGGCATTCTCATTTTTCCCATTCTCTTCTCTTTCTTCATGCGTCAACATATCTCTCACCTTTGACACCATCTACAGGTTTCCAGTGTCCTGTCTCCATCCCTAATCAAAACTTAGAAATGATCAGACATCAGCCAACAGAATGATTAGTGAACTATACTTTAAAACAAATGGCTTTTATACATGGGGTAACCTCATACTGGTATTATTTGAGCTAAATAATATCTTAATACCCTACCCCTATTCTCCTTCCTAGAATGCATTCCAATGTCATCTATATTATTTTAATTACAAAATTATTTACAAGTTGTGATATTTAAATGTGTCTTTCATTAATAAAGGTGTTACTGAATAATGCTGTGAAATGAATGCTTTACTTCGACAAGTGACATGCAGAGTATAAGAGATAAAAAATATTCTTCTTAAACTCTAGACCTTTTGAGACCATACCTCAGGGAGTTTGTATTACTTGTTCAAATTGTTCACATGCTAATATAAAAAGATAAGTCTTGAATTTCCACATAAATCCTAAAATTTGAGCTCAGCCCAAGTCTTGGAATTATTTTTGCATGAAAGGGTCCTTTGCCAAGAAATCCTTTCTAGTTCTTAATCTGGTACTAGTCAGCTTCTGGATGCAAAGAAGCATGTTTAATGCAGGATATAAGTGGTTAGTCAATTCCTGAGGCATCCATATTTCTTCATTTTCCTTGTTAAGATCTTGGTAATAATCCAACCCAAGAAATAGAATTAAATCCAGGCTGCATATGCATGAGAACTATTCTTCATTGAACTAAAAATGAACCTGAGCTGCCATTTTGAAGTCTTTGTTAAAAGCCAACTAAAATTAAATCATGAGAAAAATATTCCAAGTCATATTTTCTGAGGCAAACTGATTCAAGCCAATCTTGATTGTGTTATATTTAGATATACGTATCAACTTTTTTTCTATGTCACATAGGGAAAATACTGACCACCCTATTTTAAATTGCAACTAGCACTCCTCCTGCACCCTCAACACTCCCTAAACTTCTTTTCTGATTTGTTTTTTCCCCAGGCGCTTATCACAATTTGACCAACTCTGTGTCTTACTTGTTTATTTGGTGTATTGTCTGCTCTCTTCTTTGGAATGTAAGCTCTATGAAGTCATGAATTTTAGTCTGTTCAGTCCCAGGGCCTAGCAAAATACCTAACATATTATACATTCAACAAATACTGTTGAATGAATAAACTGGCACCAACCAAAGTGTTTACCTCCAGGAACATTTATTCCAACTCAAAATTCAAGCAATGTGCATTTTAATATATGGCTACATCAATGTATCAAATTCATTCTTTTTTACTTTTGGAAGCATATAAATAATGGTCCCCAGAAATAAAGAAGGTACGGAGAAATTTTCTTTGATTTCAGTCGGTCAACCAGCCAACAAATTTATTGAATGTCTTCTTTGATGATTACACTGTGATAGGTGAGTCCATCTGGGGGAGCAGTTAGGAATAACATGAAACTTAGGACAAAGATTCTCCCCTTAAGATAATTGTAATAAACTTCAGTCACAAAAATAAATCCAAATTTTAAATAAAACTAATTATCCCAGCATTTTGGGAAGCTGAGGTGGGAGGATTGCTTGAGCCCAGGAGTTCAAAACTGTAGTGAGCTATGATTGTGCCACTGTACTCTAGCCTGGGTGATACAGCCAGACCCTGTCTCTAAAAAAATAAATAAAACTAGGGCAGAAGCAGTGGCTCATGCCTGTAATCCCAGCACTTCAGAAAGCTGAGGCAGACGGATCACCTGAAGTCAACAGTTTGAGACTAGCCTGGCCAACATGGTGAAACTCCGTTATCTACTGAAAATGCAAAAACACTCAGCTGGGCATAGTGGTAGGCACCTGTAATCCCAGCTACTTGGGAGGCTGAGGCAGAAGAATCACTTGAACCTGGGAGTTAGAGGTTGTAGTGAGCCAAGATGTTGCCACTGCACTCTAGCCTGGGCAACAGAGTAAGACTCTATCTCAAAAAAAAATTTTAAATAAATCAATAAAACTAATTAAGCAAAAATTCCAGACAACAGAGTCTTCACAAGTAAGATAAACTCTGACTTGAGCGCTTAAGAAAGAGAAGAGTACATAGTGGGAAAAGAGAATATGTTTAGTGGATAATAAAGGAGGATTTTAAGCAAATAATCCAAGAATAGAATGTTAAGAAATAAAGCCAAGCTGTTAATGTTAAGATCAGATTCCATAAATCCTTTCAGGCTTTATGTGGAGTAAGTAGACAGTTATTAGAGGGGTAAGTCCGTGTGTGTGTGTGTGTGTGTGTGTGTGTGTGTGCGCGCGCGCGCACGCGCACGTGCGTGTGTGTGCATGCGTGTGTGTGTGTGTGTTTGTCCAGGTTGTAGAATAAACAAACTGTACTTGTAAGAGTTTTAATCTGGCATTGCTTTACAAAATTAATGACAGCTGGGAGAGACTGAAAACAGGAAGATTATCTGGGAAACTACTACAAGACTTTATCTGTGGGCTAAGTGTGCTGGCTCAGGCCCATAATCTCAGCAATTTGGGAGGCTGAGGTGGGTGGATCACTTAAGGCCAGGAGTTCAAGACCAGCCTGGCCAACATGGCAAAACCCTGTCTCTACTAAAAAATACAAAAATTAGCCTGCTGTGGTGGCACACACCTGTAATCCCAGCTACTCAGGAGGCTGTTGCATGAGAATCACTTCAGCCTGGCAGGCAGAGGTTGCAGTGAGCTGATACAGTGCCACTGCACTCCAGCCTGAGCAACAGAATGAGACTCCATCTAAAAAAAAAAAAAGAAAAGAAAAAAAGTGTATGCATGATATGATAAAAGCATGAAGTAGCGTAGTGTGGCACAAATGAAAAAGCCAAATGGCAATGGTGGAATAAACATGACTCAGTGACTAATTTGATATGGGGGACAAGGAGGATGAAGTAGCCTGAAAATAGGATGATAGAGCTGGTAAAAATAAGAAAGTCACATGGGATAGATGATGATGTGTATGGTTTTAGGCCTACAGAGTTTACAGTAACCTCAAGATATCCCAGTAAAATGTCTAGCAGAAAGTTGTAGATTAGCCAGATCAAGGGTACCTGGTATAAAGATAGATTCACTCTCATAAAGTTATTGGCCCCTGAAGAAACTGGTAATGCAGCTTTCTGTGGTCAACTACATTGTTCTTCATATTGCTCTGGGCATTAGCTGGCATCGCAGGGCTGCTTTCTTGGTTGCTAATTTTTAAAATAATTTAAAGCAAATAATACATGATTACATTTTTTTTTCTATAAGGCTTTACTGGAAAGAAAATGATTACATTCTTATAGTAAAAATTCAAACCATAAAATGAAAGTTCTCATTGACCTTTCCCTTAATCTTCTCACCAGAAGTAGCACATGTTAACAGTTTTAAGTGTATCTTTTCTAACATTTTTCTGTGTAGTGGAATATATATGTGGTACACACGGAAATAGGTGGGTTTGTATTTGTTTCATGTAAGTGGAATCATGCTGTAGGTACCTCCAGCCCATTAGCAGCTGCTAGGGAAGGCTTACTGCCAATTTGCCGTAGCTGTGGGAGACCCAGGCAGGGAGAGCTCAGCTGCCAGTTGCCAGTACATCTAGGAGTTAAAATAATACAAATTTCAGGGAAAAACTTGAATATTAGAAGGTTGACTAATGCATTAGGTTAAATAGTACCTAGTGCCAGGTGAGTACTACATTGCGTCTTAGTACCACAGACAACTTCCTCCTCCATTCTGACCAAAACACACCCACTCTTTTGGAAACCTTATTTTTGCTCTAATCCTTAGGGAGATAGATTCAAAGCCACTATTCCTCCAGTAAAGATTAGTTTTTTAAAAAATTGGATTTTACAATGCCTGAAGTTCTTAATATTTCTATATTCTCTATCTCTATTTTTCATATCTTTTGTTCCAAATTTTACTTTTTCTGTCTATGATTTTTCATTCCAGTTACCTCATCTGGGAAGACCTGGAATGAGGGATTAGAGAGCTGAGTTGTGGTAGATATCTATTCATTGTATTTTGGTCAAAAGCTGCAGAAATTTTATTCTTTTTTATTTTAGTTCCCAGTTAAACCTTCCTAAAGCCATAGTAATTACATGCCTACTTATAATAATGATTTACTTTAAAGCATATTTAAATATTGCAGCAACATGCATTTTATTTAACACAATTCATTTTTAAAGTTCTAACTGTGGAAAGCTATATGTGTTCATAATTACAGTTTATTTGAATGTGTAGTATTTTTGGAACAGTGAAGCACCGTAGTTTGGGGGGGTGAAATGAAAATAATTTATGTATTAAATGAATCAAAGTTTTTCTTAATGTTCGTATCTAGGATAATTTGAAAATTCATTGGTTCAGTTTTGTATCATAAGCTGTAAATAAAAATATCTTTATACAATGGAACCTCACTTAAGTGGTTTTTTTTTTTTTTTTTTTCTGAGGTGGAGTCTCGCTCTGTCGCCCAGGCTAGAGTGCAGTGGCCGGATCTCGGCTCACTGCAAACTCTGCCTCCCGGGTTCACGCCATTCTCCTGCCTCAGCCTCCCAAGTAGCTGGGACTACAGGTGCCCGCCACCTCGTCTGGCTAGTTTTTTGTTTTTTTTTTAGTAGAGACGGGGTTTCACTGTGTTAGCCAGGATGGTTTCGATCTCGTGACCTCGTGATCCGCCCTTCTCGGCCTCCCAAAGTGCTGGGATTACAGGCTTGAGCCACCGCGCCCGGCCTTACGTGGTTTTCAAAATCCATCATGTGACCACCACCAACTACTTTGGTAATTGTGGTGATTAAATCATCTTTGAGAGATTTTTTTCCTCATACCTTATTCCATACCAAATAATTTTTGTGAGTAAGTGGAGATATCTTTCACAGGGCCAGCTGAAAATGATTCATACTTCATCAATAACTAATTATAATTATCCTCTTAGAAAAATATGGCTGAAGCCTCTTTGAAAACTCATTTAGTCCATTTACCTAATTTCAAATGGCAGTATAACCAAGTTTAAAGGCATTCAGGGAATATTCAAGAACTTTCTCCCATAGCTCATTGTACACTTTTACAGTCCTTTTCAAGATTCAGAACTTAGCACTGTGTTTGCTGTGGAGGCAGATTCAAAATATAACCTGCCCAGAAACAGCTTGCTCACCCCGAGGAAATTTTAGACTATACGTACTAAAATTATTGAGGAATATGATTTATGGATGCAATGATAATTTGGGAGTGGGATTATTCCAGTAACTTTCTGGAAGAGGTATAATTTGATCCGGACTTCAGGGGATATATAGGATTTAAATTAGCAGAGAAGAAAAGGGAGCAGCTTCCTCATGTAGGGAAAAAAAAATAGAAATGTTGGACCTGGCAAAAAGTACAGGTCAGCTCCAACTGGAATTGAAGAGTGGTAAGTGAGATTAAAGAAGTTAAGATGAGATATTTTCCCAGGGCACCCCCCCCCCCGCACCCCCAGAGTTTTTAAATTTAATAAGCTAGAAACCACTGAGACTTTTTAACAAGGGAATACAATATTCAAGTATGATATTTAGTGAGACTTATCTGGCTGAAGTAGTTAGACCTAGTTAGGAGTTGGGAGATTTGGGAAGGAAGGACATTGATTAAGGGGTCATTACACGTGCATCAAAATTTTAAAAATACGTGTATCCTGTGATACAGCAATTCCACTTCTAGGAATTTATCCTAAAGACGTAACCATATGGCCAGGTGTGGTGACTGAGGCCTGTAATCCCAGTGCTTTGGGAGGCTGAGGCAGGTGGATCACTTTAGGCTAGGAGTTCAAGACCAGCTGGCCAACATGGTGAAACCCAGTCTCTACTGAAAATACAAAAATTAGCCAGGCGTAGTGGCAGATACCTGTAATCCCAGCTGCTTGGGAGGCGGAGGCAGGAGAATCACTTTAAACTGAGAGGCAGAGGTTGCAGTGAGCTGAGATGGTCCCACTGAATGCTAGCCTGGGCAACAGAGACTCGGTCTCAAATAAAAAAAAAGAAGTATTCATACATGCACATGAGTCAGCTACAAGAATATTTAGTGCAACTTGTTTATATAATAATACATTGGAGGCCTGGTGCGGTGGCTCAAGCTTGTAATCCCAGCACTTTGGGAGGCCGAGACGGGCAGATCACGAGGTAAGGAAATCGAGACCATCCTGGCTAACACGGTGAAACCCCGTCTCTACTAAAAAAATACAAAAAACTAGCCGGGTGAGGTGGCGAGCGCCTGTAGTCCCAGCTACTCGGGAGGCTGAGGCAGGAGAATGGCATAAACCCGGGAGGCGGAGCTTGCAGTGAGCTGAGATCCGGCCACTGCACTCCAGCCTGGGTGACAGAGCAAGACTCCGTCTCAAAAAAAAATAAAAAATAAAATAAAATAAAAATAAAAATAAATAATACATTGGAAAACCAAATTGGCCCACAGGTTACTGGATAAATATTATTATAAAACCACCATATAGTAGACTACTATGAGACCATTAAAATTGATACAGTATAAGAAAACTTAATGTCATAAAAAATGACATATTGTTGAAAGGAAAAAGCAAGTTAGAAAATATTACCAGCCTGGGCAACATGATGAAACCCTGTCTCTATAAAAAATACAAATATTAGCCAGGTATGGTAGCATGCATCTGTAGTCCCACCTACTCAGGAGGCTGATGTGGGAGGATCACCTGAGTCCAAGGAGATCCAGGCTGTAATGACTCATGATCACGCCACTGCACTCCATTCTGGATGACAGAGTGAGACCCTCTCTCAGCAACGACAACAACAACAAAACACTGTAGATAGTATGAGCCCATGTATGTAAAAGAAAAAAAAAGTGTCTGTGTGGTGTGTGTGCATCTCTGTAACTGGTAAGCTGAATAAATATGAAACATCTTGATTGCATAGAACAATTTGATTTTTGCTTCCATTGTGCCTTTACACATGTATTCGTTGGTGTGATCTTTTTCTATCCTAAGATGAAATATCGAACAGGCCCATGACTCTCAGATAATAAAAGTCCCCCAGCCACTTAGTCCTAAAATGGCACAACTCAGTCGTAAGTAATAGTTAAAATTCCAAATCTAACTTTGTGTTCATTTTTCTGCCCCTCCCAGTCGTTGACCTACTTCAGTCTAAAATCTCTCACTGGGGAAAGTGAGGAAGGCGGTGAGATCCCTCTGCAACACTCTTTAGACTTAAGGTAGCTAACAGGGACGTGTAAATTCTAGAACTACCACTAGACCCCAAATCCATAAATTAACCACTTCAATTTTTCATTACGTTGTGTAAAAAAATGGAGCCAATAATACTTGGCCTACCTACATCTTAGATTTACTGTGAACATCAAATTACATCACAGAAGCAGAATTATTTTGCAGAGTTAAAAAGTGCTTTAGTAATGTATTCTCATATATAACGCACTAGACTAGGGATACACAAATGAAATCCATGCAGGAGGCCAGGAGGGTAGCTAAATAACTAATCAGGCTAGCTGTAAGGTGATAAATAGCAACTGATACCTGATGTTGAGAAGCAATGCAGAGAAGTAGTGAATATGGTGAATTAGAAATGGAGAGCCCCTGCCTCAAATCTGAGCTGCTTATTCTATGTAAAAATGCAGGCCATTTTGTTACATCTTTTGATATTTCAAGGGAGGCTAGAAATTCTGTTTTCTATGTAAAATATTCTAATATTTCAATTTTTTTTTTTAATGAAGTTTCCCTCTTTTCACCCAGGCTGGAGTGCAATGGTGCAATTTCAGCTCACTGCAACATCTGTCTCCCGGGTTCAAGCGATTCTCCTGCCTCAGCCTCCCAAGTAGCTAGGATTACAGACACCCACAACCATGTCTGGCTAATTTTTGTGTTTTTAGTAGAGATGGGGTTTCACCATGTTGGCCAGGCTGGTCTCGAACTCCTGACCTTAGGTGATCCACCTGCCTTGGCCTCCCAAAGTGCTGGGATTATAGGCATGAGCCACCTCACCCGGCCCAATTTTTCAGTGTGAACAGCCGATTTAAATATCAAACACTGTGTATACCAATAATGAACTAATAATTAATAAAGGCTTAATTAATGAGAAATAAGAAATAATTGATAGGATTAATTGTATGATCGATAATATATGACAATTAATAATTACTAAAGATTATAAGCATTGACATTGATTTTTATTTCCATGGTCTCAGTACTTTTTTTTTTTTTTTAAGATGCCAGATGGCAGTTTTTACATTTATTTAAACAGAAAACGTGCACACCAGCCGTCTACTCATTTTCTTCACTGCGCAGCCTGGCATTGGGGTTGGTGACTCTGATGGCCAGCTGGGCGGCTCTTTCCACGATGGCTTTGCGGTTCTTGGAGGAAACATTGTGAGCAATCTCGGCACAGTAAGATTTGTTGCACATCAGCAGCACTTCCAGCTCCTTGACGTTGTGGACCAGGAACTTCCGGAATC
>NW_016823884.1:61130-83423 GCF_001698545.2 Rhinopithecus bieti | reverse complement strand
GCAGTTTTTACATTTATTTAAACAGAAAACGTGCACACCAGCTGTCTACTCATTTTCTTCACTGCGCAGCCTGGCATTGGGGTTGGTGACTCTGATGGCCAGCTGGGCGGCTCTTTCCACGATGGCTTTGCGGTTCTTGGAGGAAACATTGTGAGCAATCTCGGCACAGTAAGATTTGTTGCACATCAGCAGCACTTCCAGCTCCTTGACGTTGTGGACCAGGAACTTCCGGAATCCACTGGGCAGCATGTGCTTTGTTTTTTTGTTGCTCCCATAACCAATGTTGGGCATCAAGATCTGGCCCTTGAATCTTCTACGAACCCTGTTGTCAATGCCTCTGGGTTTCCGCCAGTTCCGCTTAATTTTGACATATCGGTCTGACTGGTGCCGGATAAACTTCTTGGTTCTTTTTTTGACGATCTTGGGCTTCACAAGGGGTCTGAGGGCGGCCATGATGCCGAGGAGGAGATGGCTGCCACCTCCGTAGGCAGCGCAGAGGAAGAGAGCAAGTCTCAGTACTTTATACAATGTCTGACATATTTGGTGCTTAATAAATGATGGTAAAATAAATGGAGGCATGCTGCTAAATTGAAAGACTGTTTCTGCAGGAGGAGATATCAAACAAGTCAACACTGCTTTAGTGTAAGGCTTATTTTTATAAATTTCATCATAATACATCCTCCTTTTATTTTCCTAATGATTCGAAGTAGAATAGAAGAAAGAAGTAGACGAAAGCTAAAGGAATAGATGCAAAATAGGAGGCTAATGGGAGCAAAGAGGTGAGTTAAATAAATAAAACCATAAGATGCTTAGTTATTCCTGGTGCTTTACTTAATCTCTTGGAATGAGGTTACATCAGTCTAATTAAAGTGGATGGATTTAGCTAACCAGGCAGTAGAAAGAAGAAGATTGGCACCTAATTTAGGGTAGGTAGGTGTCTGTTTTGAGGACAGCGGGTAGTCAAAAGACTTCCTGGGGATATGATGTTTCTATTTAATTCAACAAACATCTATTGAATATTTACTATGAAATATATCAGCAAACAAAAACATCCCCAATGCTCATGGAACTTATATTTTAGTGAAGGAGAGAGATGATAGACATAAGAAATTAGAAAATTATATAGTATATTAGAAAATGTGATGGCCAATTTTATGTGCCAATTGGCCAGGCTATAGTCCTTAGTTATTCGATCAAACACCAGTGTAGGTGTTGCTGTGACCATCATCCTGGAAATCCAGATGGGCCAGTTTAGAACAGATCCAATCAGGTGAAAGACCTTACAAGTAGAACTGTGGTTTCCCTAAAAAACAAATAATTCTGCCTATGGACTGAAGCCTTAGCTTGTGCTTGGGAATTCAGTCTGTTTTTTCTGACAGCCTGCCCTACAGATCTTGGTTTGCCTAGCCAGCCCCCACAGTTGCATAAGCCAGTTCCTTGCAAGGATATGTATATATATATATACACACACACACATCCTTCTGTGTATATATATTCATATATATATTCATATATATATATCCATATATATATATATATCCTTCTGGTTCTGCTTCTCTGGGGGATTCCTGACTATTACAGAAGGTGATAGAGTAAAAGGGAGAGTGAGAGTGTAGGGTAACATTAGGGAGCAGGTTGCAGATTAATAGTTTAGGTTTCATTGAGAAGTATTTGAGCAAAGACTTGGAAAAGGTGAAGTAGTTAGGCAAGTCTGTTCTTTTAGGACAAGCATTTTGAGAAGAAATAACAGCTAGAACAAAATCTCTAAGGTAGGATTTTTGAGAAAGAACAAGAAGACCAGTGTGGCTGGAGCACAATGAAGGAAGGAGAGAAAAATCAGAGGTAAGGAGCAGGAGTGGAAGACTCAGAACTTGTAGGACTTGTGAACCATTGCAAGGACCTTAGATCTTACTCTGAGTGAACCGAAGAACCATTGCAGCTTTGATTCTCTGCGTGGTGATATGATCTGACTTATATTTTTAAAGGATCATTTCCATTGGAAAATGACAACCATGTTTAGAGCAAACTATGGGGTGAGTATGGAGAGATGTAAGAAGAGAAGCAGAGAAATCTGATGAGGTATTACAATAACCCAGATGACCGAAGATGATGCCGCTTCATCAGAGTCTTGAAGGCAGACCTGACATTTAGGTGGTACACACCTGATTCTGATTAATGGTGCCCATGCCACACTAATTGATAAATATTTTAAATATCCCCCTTCTTGAGGGACACATAGGAGGTAGGCAGTCAGTGAATGCATTTTTGAAAACTGTAATCATATGCAGAGGCGTGGAAGCATAAGAAGGCTCAGCCTATTCAGGAGTTTCCAGGATGACCCCTGTGACTCAAGCTAATGATAAATAATAATAAACAACTACTGACATACCATGTGTCAGACACTTTTCTAAATACTTTGCATGTACCAAGTAAAAACTCACTTGTCTTTCTATCAGTTAACTGTGGCTACATAACAAATCACCCCAAAACTTAGTGACTCCTTCACCATTTATTAGCTCAAGATTCTGTGAGTTGGCAATTTGGGCTAGCACAGTCCATTTTTTTGCTCCATATAATAGCTGGAATTATTCATGTATTTGCAATCACTTGGCAAGTTAGCTGGGGCTGGCTAGTCCCGGATGTCCCCCTACCTGCATGTCTCAGTTGTCTTGGGGGATGGAGTCCATTGAGACAAGCATCTCTCAGAATCCAGCAGGCTACCCTAGGCTTTTTCAGGTGGTAGTCAAGTTCCAAAAACCAGCAAGCAAATGAGTACAAAACTCAACGTGCAAGCACGTATCAAATACCTGCTTGTGCCATCAGTCAAAGCAGGCCACATGACCAAACCCAAAATCAGTGTCAAAGGGGACTTTGCAAGAGCATGGTTTCAGGCATGATTCACTGGGTTTGCTATTATTGCAACAGTCCACCCACTGTCGTTATAAAAACCCTGTGATGTAGGTAACTGGACTAAGATCCCCATTTTCCAGATGAGGAAAATGAAGTTCATACGATGTTAAGTAACCCACAACTTATAAGAAACAAAGACAAGATTTGGACCCAGACACTGGCTCCTGAATCTATGCTCCTAACCACAATGTTACATATGAGAAAGAGCCATGCGAGGTGAGGCCGGCTGGGTGAATAGGGGCTGATCATGATGGGCCCTGAACACTGTCAAGGTCTCATCCTCCAGATGAGTGCAGACTGCAAGGGCAGGATACAGGCAGCAGTGGGTGGAAGACCTGTGGGTTGGGATTCCTGGAGAAAAAAAAAAGAAAAGCTTTAGCAGAAAAATGGAGTCAGAGTCACGAGCTAAAAGAAGATGATCCCTGAGTCAAACTGCAGAAGGCAGGTGGAGGCATAAATAGAAGTCAGTATCTCAGAAGTCAGCCCTGAAGGAGGTCAAGAAAATGAGTAGAAACAGAGTGTTCTACACATTGCTGCTGAAAAACTAGAAGTTAATTTTGCATGTTTGGGGTGAGGTCCACTGAGAAAATGATGACTAGTTTTGTAGCAAATTATCTGGAATCATGGTCATGATCACAGAAATAAATTCAGTTTTACTCCTTTTTTTGAGGGTGCGGGTGTATGTAAAAACTGGGAATAGTGAATGTGCTGAAATAACAGTGAGCAGCTTTGAGCAGCCTCTGAGTGTATTTATAGATATCAAGCACACGAAACACGCCCACATCATACACCCTCTCCCCAGGAATCCAGGATGTATGAAGAATAATACAAGGTGTACGTTTGACAGTCTGTACCACACACAGGATGTACTGGGAGTAATAACTTTCAGATCTTTTATAGTACCTGACCAGTGTCTCATCAAAACTGTAAAATGAACTATGGGAAGGCATGCAGACAGAATTATTTTGAATGTAAGATTTTTCTTTTTTCAAACGTTGGCAGTGATGTAATCTGTCTGAATCTCTGAAGGTCAGGATGTTATCAGCGGTAACCTCTGGTGAAAGGGATCAATGATAGGATGGCAAAAGATTGGAACACTCTTCCTTTTACTCCATACGGTTGTCTGCAATCACTTTTTAACAATAAAATGTATGCTTTTAAGATCAAGAAAATTATTTTTTTTTTTAAAAAGCAATAGGCTCTCTAGGCAGAGCTGTCTGGCTCATTAATGTGAAATGGTCCTATGAGTGAAAACAAGAGGGACAGGTATTTAAGTCAAACATGGAGCTCCCCCTGCCCCGAGTCTAGCTCTCTGCACCCCAGAGATTTGGGAATGAAATTATTAAACTCTTAGACTGAATTCCAATCAATAATAGTTGCTAGGCAGGAAAAATAGGAGTCCTGGAGGTCTTTTGATGTAGCATCTTTAGAGGCAGTGGAAACATACATCATTTACCAGAAAAGTCATCACTTTTCACTAGCACACACACAAAATGGAAAGAAGTAACTGTGAAACCCAGGCTTAGAACAGATAGTACAAAAGACTAAGGGCATCTGCTTTTCCGTCACCAATTTGTGAAGTACAAAGAACACAGAAGATTGGCAGAGACTAAGAAAGGCTTGATATGAGAGGTAACTAACATAGGTACATGGTTGCCTTTGCTATGCCAAGTGTGTCTCAAAGCTTTTAATGCAGCAAACATGTACCAAGCACCTACTCTGCTGCTGAGCACTAAAGGGAATTCATAGGTAAAATAAAACACAGCTCTGCCCTTAAGGAGTTAAGAATTTGCCCAGATGCTTTGCTTTCTAGAACTTTGCAGAAATCAAAACACACCCTCTCTAGTTCTTGGAATTAGATCAGCTGATTGTTTTATTTTGTTTTGATCTCATCACTGTTCTACCATTAGTTTCTCCAGATATTTGATAGGCAGTGGACTTTATTTTAGATTTTTAGTCTCTCACATCAGATTTTCCAGGAGAAGAAAAAGATTAACAATATGTTATCTGTTGGGACATTTTCAGTGACTCACTCCTTGGGGTTTCTAAATTCACAAGTGCTCACTGACAGAAAAAAAAAAATCTTTATTTCCCAGCTGTTAATTCCTCCTTTAGGTATAAACCATCTTTTTTCTTTTAACGTAATTTCATAATGACTTCTCTTTTACCATCATCATAATAATAGCAAAAGTTTTAAATCCATCCTTTCTTACTTTGAAATGATCAGTTAGCTATCATACATCTGACTAATTTGGTTCTGTGACCCCACACCACACTAGCCAAGTTTGGGTTGCATCTGTACTACCTGACTGTCACTCAAAGTAGAAAGCAGAGAAAAGCTGACATCGTCTGGCCTTTAGTCTACCAAAGGTCCCTAGAATTTATTTATTTACTGGAATCATAACATGGAGGTGATAGAATGCTCTAAGGAGAAACCCTAAAAAACGTACCTTCTGGTTTCATAGGAACAGGGAGAAATAAAACAAGTTGAATCCATGAAGGTCATTTATTGAAAAAGAAAAAATGATGAGGACAGGGTACATTTCATTTTTCTTCCTATTCTTTTCTCTCCAGCAAGAGGACACACTATGTTGAAGGCCCTCCCTGCCTACATACTCATCAGTGAGCCTCTTTCTTTGAGTTCAAGCAGCCTGCAACAGGAACAGGATAGTAAGCCATGAAAAACAAGACAAAACTGTTTAGCTTTTAAATTCAGACAGGGCTAAGGAATCTGTCCATTACATGGTCTTGAAATTTATTTATTTATTTTTGGGACAACGTCTCACTCTGTCACCCAGGCTGGAATGCAGTGGTGCCATCATAGCTTACTGCAGTCTCTCCTGGATTCAAGCAACCCTTCTTCCTCAGTCTCCTGAGTAGTTAGGACTACAGGCACATGCCACCACACCTGGCTAATTTTTTATTATTTATAGAGACAAGGTCTCACTATGTTGCACAGGCTAGTCTCAAACTCCTGGGCTCAAAAGATCCTCCCGCTTTGGCCTCCCAAAGTGTTGTGATTACAGACTTGAGCTACTGTGCCAGGTCCATTCATTTATTCGTATCAACAAAAGTTTATGGTTGTCATGTACATGGTGTATACAGTCTGAAGACTATGAAAGTTAAGACATTACATACAAGTGACCAAAACTTAAGTAGAAATTGTTACATAAACACTACTAAAATCTGCAGAAATTCAGAGGTGAAAGAGATCAGGAGTTAGGAAAAACAGGGAAGTGAGTAACAGAGGGTGGCTTTTGTTTTTTGGGTTTTTTTTTTTACTTTAAGTTCTAGGGTACATGTGCACAACATGCAGGTTTGTTACATATGTATACATGTGCCACATTGGTGTGCTGCACCCATTAACTCATCATTTACATTAGGCAGATCTCCTAATGCTATCCCTCCCCGCTCCCTCTACCTCACAACAGGCCCTGGTGTGTGATGTTCCCCTTCCTGTGTGTTCTCATTGTTCAATTCCCACCTATGAGTGAGAACATGCGGTGTTTGGTTTTCTGTCCTTGTGATAGTTTGCTCAGAATGATGGTTTACAGCTGCATCCATGTCCCTGCAAAGGACATGAACTCATGCCTTTTTATGGCTGCATAGCATTCCATGGTGTATATGTGCCACATTTTCTTAATCCAGTCTATCATTGATGGACATTTTGGTTGGTTCCAAGTCTTTGCTATTGTGAATAGTGCCGCAATAAACATACGTGTGCATGTGTCTTTATAGCAGCATGATTCATAATCCTCTGGGTATATACCTAGTAATGGGATGGCTGGGTCAAATGGTATTTCTAGTTCTAGATCCTTGCTTTTTTGGTTCTATATGAACTTTAAAGTAGTTTTTTTCTAATTCTGTGAAGAAAGTCATTAGTAGCTTGATGGGGATGGCATTGAATCTATAAATTACCTTGGGCAGTATGGCCATTTTCACGATATTGATTCTTCCTATCCATGAGCATGGAATGTTCTTCCAGTTGTTTGTGTCCTCTTTTATTTCCTTGAGCAGTGGTTCTCCTTGAAGAAGCCCTTCACATCCCTTGTAAGTTGGATTCCTAGGTATTTTATTCTCTTTGTAGCAATTGTGAATGGGAGCTCACTCATGATTTGGCTCTCTGTTTGTCTATTATTGGTGTATAAGAATGCTTGTGATTTTCACACATTGATTTTGTATCCTGGGACTTTGCTGAAGTTGCTTATCAGCTTAAGGAGATTTGGGGCTGAGATGATAGGGTTTTCTAAATATACAATCATGTCATCTGCAAATAGGGACAATTTGACTTCCTCTTTTCCTAATTGAATACTCTTTATTTCTTTCTCCTGCCTGATTGAAGAGAGGGTGGCTTTTGAACTGGCCTTTAAAGTATGGGTAGGATTTCCATTGCAGAGATGACAGATAAAAATAATGACTTACTTCTGCCATGCAGTAAGCTTATAACTCTATCTCCCTGAAATGCAGTTTTCCTCTATAAAATGAAAATTTGAAGCTCTCCTGCCCCCACCCCCCCCAAGTCATCTCTGTTCTAGCATGCAATATAGACTTCAGTTGAACTCATCTATGTCCTAGCATGTGACACAGACTTCAGTTGAACTTTGGCTGACATTTGCCTGGATCTTGACCAAAATCTTTTCCACCTATCTTGCCATTATAACATTTCTTTTTGTCTTAATTTCTTCCCATTTATCTTGTTTAAGTTAATAATAAAATGGTCACCACTTATATCTTCGTCAGCCATTGCCATGATTATGCTGCATTTAACTCCTGCCACCACCCCCCGCCCCCCTCGCCATGGTTTAGTGGCTTTGACATTACTTCTAACACTCACAGGTTTCTAGGGTATCCAACTGGTAAGGTTTGGCTCTGTCCCCACCCAAATCTCATCTTGAAGTTCCGTGTGTTGTGGGAGGGACCTGGTGGGAGGTAATTGAATCATGGGGGCAGGTCTTTCCCATGCTGTTCTCGTGATAGTGGATTAGTCTCACAAGAGCTGATAGTTGTAAAAAGAGGAGTTTCCCTGCAAGAGCTCTATTTTCTTGTGTGCCGCCATGTGAGATGTGCCTTTCACCTTCTGCCGTGATTATGAGGCCTCCTCAGCCATGTGGAACTGTAAATCCATTAAATATCTTTCTTTTGTAAATTGCCCAGTCTCGGGTATGTCTTTATCAGCAGTGTGAAAATGAACTAATACAGTAAATTGGTACCAGTAGAGTGGGGTGCTGCTGAAAAGATACCCGAAAATGTGGAAGCAACTTTGGAACTGAGTAACAGGCAGAGGTTGGAACAGTTCAGAGGGCTCAGAAGAAGACAGAAAAATGTGGGAAAGTTTGGAACTTCCTAGAGAGCTGTTAAATGGCTTTGACAAGAATGCTGATAGTAATATGAACAGTAAGGTCCAGGCTTAGGAGGTCTCAGATGGAGATGAGGAACTTGCTGGGAACTGGAGCAAAGGTGACTCTTGTTATGGTTTAGCAAAGAGACTGGAGGCATTTTTCCCTGACCAAGAGATCTGTAGAACTTTGAACTTGAGAGAGATGATTTAGGGTATCTGGCAGAAGAAATTTCTAAGCAGCAAACCATTCAAGACATGACTTGGGTGCTGTTAAAGGCATTCAGTTTTATAAGGGAAGCAGAGCATAAAAGTTCAGAAAATTTGCAGCCTGACAATGCAATAGAAAAGAAAAACCCATTTTCTGAGAAGAAATTCAAGCTGGCTGCAGAAATTTACAAAAATAACCAGGAACCGAATGTTAACCACCAAGGCAATAGGGAAAATGTCTCTAGGGCATCTCAGAGGTCTTCACAGCAGCACTTCCCATCACAGGTCTGGAGGTTTAGGAGGAAAAAGTTTCATGGGCCAGGCTCAGGGTCCCCGTGCTGTGTGCAGCCTAGGGACTTGGTGCCCTGCATCCCAGCCACTCCAGCCATAGCTGAAAGGGGCCAATATAGGGCTCGGACCATGGCGTCAGAGGGTGCCAGTGTCAAGCCTTGTCAGCTTCCATGTGGTGTTGAGCCTGCCGGTGCACAGAAGTCAAGAATTGAGGTTTGGGACCTCTGCCTAGATTTCAGAGGCTATATGGAAACTCCTGGATGCCCAGGCAGAAGTTTGCTGCAGGGGCAGGGCCCTTATGGAGAGCCTCTGCTAAGATAGTGCAGAAGGAAAATGTGGGGTTGAATCCCCCTTACAGAGTCTGTACTGGGCAACTGCCTAGTGGAGCTGTGAGAAGATGGCCATCATCCTCCAGATCTCAGATTAGTAGATACACCAACAGCTTGTACCATGCACCTGGAAAAGCCACAGACACTCAATGACAACCTGTGAAACCAGCCAGGAGGGGGGATATACCCTTCAAATCCATATGGGCAGAGCTGCCCAAGGCCATGGGAGCCTACCTCTTGCATATGAGACATGGAGTCAAAGGAAATCATTTTGGAGCTTTAATACTTGACTTCTCCACTGGATTTCTGACTTGTGTGGGACCTGTAACCTCTTTGTTTTGGCCAATTTCTCCCATTTAGAATGGCTGTATTTACCCAATACCTGCATTCCCATTGTATCTAGGAAGTAACTAACTTGCTTTTGATTTTACAGGCTCATAGGTGGAAGGAATTTACCTTGTCTCAGATGAGACTTTGGACTGTGGACTTTTGAGTTAATGCTGACATGAGTTATGACTTTGGGGACTGTTGGGAAGGCATGATTGACTTTGAAATGTGAAGACATGAGATTCAGGAGGAACCAGGGGTGGAATGATATGGTTTGCCTGTGTCTTCACCCAAATCTCATCTTGAATTCCCATGTGTTGTGGGAGGGACCTGGGAGGAGGTAATTGAGTCATGGGAGCAGGTCTTTCTCATGCTGTTCTCATGATAGTGAATAAGTCTCACAAGATCTGATGGTTGTAAAAAGGGGAGTTTCCCTGCACAGCTCTCTTCTCTTGCCAACCACCTTGTGAGACGTGCCTTTCACCTTCCGCCATGATTGTGTGAGGCCTCCCCAGCCATGTGGAACTGTAAGTCCATTAAACACCTTTCTTTTGTAAATTGCCCAGTCTCGGGTATGTCTTTTTCAGCAATGTGAAAACAAACTAATACACTGACCCAGTCTGGACTTTGCTGGGTGGCCTGCTTCACCCTCCAACCTTAGTATGCTGATGTTTGTTCTTGCTGTCACTTTCAACTGATGATTTGGATCCTTACCTTTTCTACACCATCTCCCAACATGTTGCTTATGAGGAAAAAGATGCAGATACATATGCATTAGACAAATCAACAGAAAATCCACAAAATTTTCAGAATCCTGTTTAATGTTAAAATAAGTGTCCTAGAAATAGCTAAAATCAAACCATAAGGAACCGACGTCTGGAATGTTTTCCACAAGGTTTATACACATGACACAATTACCGTCCCTGTGTGATAAAACAAACGATGAGCATTCCAGTAAAATCTCATTAAATAAACAGTATTTAAGAAGCTGAGATAATTCTAGCATAGGTAAGATCACGATCTTTGTACTTTTTCTAAGAAAATGTTTGCTAAATAAATTATAAATGAGAAAAAAATCACGAGGGAACTATTAGCTTTCCTTAGGAAGTCCTTTCAGGCACTCTTGAAATTCTGTAGCAGCATTTATTTGCATATGAATGATGAACTAATTAAAAATGATTTTTACCTGTTTGTTAAAACAGGTCCAAAAGGAACTCTCCTTGGAAATTTTGGAGAATCAGCTCATATTCTGAGAGAACTTAAAATACATTCGTAAATATCAAAAGAACTTTTAAATCAGATTTTAATTCACTTGAGCCTTTAAGATAATTATTCTGAATTAGAATTTTCACTGTGTTAAGCTATTTTACCTACCTACTGATAACTTTTAACAAAGCATTTTGGGAAGGATAGCAAATGGAGAATTACTTTGAATATTTTAACCCAGATGAGTCAGCCCAGACAAACCTAGTTGCATATTATGGGACCAAACTGCAACACATTGCCTGAAGAGAAAGATTATGAAAAACACAAAAAGATAGGAGCAGTATCCTTCTACAAGTGGCTCTGCTTAGGTCTTGAAATAAGTCTTCCTCCATGGAATACAGGTGGAAAGCCCCATTTATTCTCTCAGGAATGTGTTTCTTCTCTAAGAGTTCAGCATAGTTATTATGAAACAGAGGGGTATAAATATGAAAACGTTTGTGTTTCCTATGTTATTTACTTCCAAATTATATATGCTTTTGATTATTATTTTGTAATTCCAGTTTCTGGCAGCAATAGACTCGTTATCCTAAAATGTTAAATCCCTGTGCATTGTAGTGAACAGCATATTCTACTTGTTACCACAGATCCAATTTTATGATGATTTATTATTTGTCATCTTGTGGTTCTTTTAAACTTAAAATCAAGTGTATTTTCTTAATTTTCTGTCTCTCTCCAAGTGCTCCCTCTACTGCCTTCCTTATTACCAAATCTCCCCCTCTTTACTTTCCCAATCACCTCCAGCCCCAATCAACAAAACCTGTGAACTTTTGGAATTGCCACTTGGCAAGGATGATGTTTATCTGTTTCAGTTATGAAATTCAGTGCCAAATATTTCAACTTAACTCGGCCTTTAATCAAGCAAATCAAGTCACAGATTAAGCCATCCAAATTCACAGCTTGCTAACGAACTAGACAAGTATGGAATGGAGGAGGAAACTGGAACAGAACACTCTGGGTACTGCATGATCCTATTCGTCCCTCTGTCACCTCTTTCACCAAGAAAATTTTCTTTTTTTTTCTTTTGAGATAGTCTCACTCTGTCACCAGGCTGTGGTGCAGTGGTGTGATCTCAGCTCACTGTAACCTCTGCCTCCCAGGTTCAAGCGAGTCTCCTGCCTCAGCCTCCTGAGTAGCTGGGACTATAGGCGCATGCCACCATGCCTAGCTAATTTTTTGTGTTTTGGGTAGAGACGGGGTTTTAAAATGTTGGTCAGGCTGGTCTTGGACTCCTGACCTCGTGATCCACCCATCTCTGCCTCCCAGAATGTTGAGATTACAGGTGTGAGCCATTGCGCCCAGCCAAAAATTTTCCTCAGCTTCCATCTAAATGACCAGTTCTTTCACATTCTCCTTCCTTTACAGTAGATATCAGTATTTGCTAGTGCTTCTCAATCATTTTCAACATATACACATAGTTTTTCCCTGAAGTTTTGCTTTCTATAGTTTTATTAAAAAAATCAAAGTGTTTCCTTCAAAAACATAAAAATATGATATTGAATTATTTTCCTCCCGTCCATCCTGAGGAGTGGAGGGGTTTGACTCTCCAATTTCCAACATGGCCCTCTTCGAGAATCACCAGTCCAACTGTACAGTTCTTTGGAGCTTGACTAGTGAACTGTCAAAATTGAGGAAAAAATCCTAAAGAGAAGTTGTTATTGTTGTAGATATTCTAAACTGCATTAAACCAAGAGTTTGGGCTATAAATAGGGAATGTAGCTAGTCCCTGGGGAAAATGTTTAAGTTCTAGGTTGATACTAGAACTTTACAATAATGACTTTCGATTCTAATAAAAACTAGCAGCCCATGGTAATCTTTGTGCTTCCATCCATGCTAAAGAAAATTTAGAGAGCTGTTTGACTAGTTTAAACAAGGTTTCAGTTTTCAATCTCTTATTCAAAATATGTGGTTCTGCATTGTAGCTTTCATACTAAATTGGCCTATGCACATTACTGAGAAAAAAAAAAATCCAGAAGTTAGTGACAGACTAATGGATAAAGCTGAACAAATTGGAACAATGGAGTAAGCTTGACTCTGTTCACATTTCTCTGACTTTGGGAACTTTGAGCTTTCTAAAACTGAATTTTTTTTTTAAATCTTCCTCGGCAAGGCACTGAGCTAGTATTCATCTATGAACATGAAATATTGAAAATATTCAAATTTATACCTGTTTTTCATTGTGGAACTATATTTTTCCTTTTAGTTATCAATATACAATATGTTTATTCATAGTATTTTTTTCTTTTTGATCAAAATAATTTATCAATATTATCTCATCATAACCCTACTGCTCCCTGTGGAATGCAGTAATGTTCTCTTTTTCAAAAAAGTCTTTAATTGTGGCTGAGAGAATCTAGAAATAAAGAAGTTTGTTAAAGCTAAACAGTGTAATGGTGCTGCAGGTAAAAATATACTTCAAGATGGCAGGGTCTACAATTTCTCAATCATGCTTTAATACAATAACAAATTGTATTGACTCTATATGGTTTCAAGGAAACTTACTAAAGACAAACTTTTCTTTAGAGGATGTCTGTTATACAGAAAAAAAAACCCTCCTAAGTAAAAATTTATAAAAAATATAAAGGACTTTTTATTGCATTCAATATTATGGAGATCTTGCCTAATAGATGTTGGCATTCAGACATCCTTCAGGTCAGGGAAAATGAGATGAAATCTACTTCTAAATGTATTCAATTCTCTCTGGAACATAATAACCTCTTGAAATATATTTGGTAGTTCAATTACCAAGTTTTGTTTCTTTGCCAGAAATATGTTTCTGGCAATGATGTGCAAATGTACTTGGCCTTGCCATAATACTATTTTTTGGCTTCTGGCTGCAGGTATGTTTCTTTCATGGGAGTCAATGATGCTTTACAATAATGCCTTTTCTGGTCTTGTGATATATTACTTTTTAATATTTCACCATAAGAATGTCTGCAAATTCAAAAAATTTAAGTTTCTGAACACTGAGTGTCACTTTTGAATATAAATGTGGTATTTTGGTGGTAGAATGTTTCAAAGGGTTACATGAAGCCAGGCATGGTGGCTCATGCCTGTAATCCCAGAACTCTGGGGGGTCGAGACAGGAGGATTGCTTGAGGCCAGGAGTTCGAGACTACCCTGACCAGCATGGCAAAACACCATCTGTATTCTAAATAAATAAATAAATAAATAAACAATTTGTAAAAAGGGATACATGAATGCTACTCGAACTCTTCGAGGCCACCTTTTGGAGAATGGAGTTGTCTGACTCTATATGAACCCCCTTTTTTTCCAGTGTACTATGTACCTTCCAGTATTTCCTCTAGCCACCAAGCTGTTTTTACATTTTCCTTTAGGACTAAGTGTACTTTTAGGGGAGAAATACCGTTGACATGGTCATTGCTCTCATGTCTGTACAAGACTGCTAACACATGCCCTGCCATGTTGAAAGGAGCCATATGTAGGGCAATATATTAAAACCAACTTACTGTTTCTTAAATATAATGCATGCTCAATGTAAACAAAATCTCATGTAACAGAAAAGTACAGAAAAGAAAGTAAACATATACCTAAAATTCATCACCATAGAGAAAGCTTGATATCAGTGTGGTGAATATCCTCTAGACATTTCTCTATGCAAATACACACATTTATAAGCAAATACACACATTTATAGACAAACACAATTTCACATAAATGAAATCATACTGCACATGCTGTTCTGAAACATGCTTCCTGTCAGTCCACCATTTGTCCCAGACATCTTTCCACACCTATCAGTACAGAGCTACTTTTCTCTTGTACAGGCTGCAGTGTGTTCTACTGAATGCATGTACCGTAATTTACTTAATCATCTGGGCTGATTTTGAATTTCTATTATGAACAAAGCCACAGTGAGTATCCTTATGTTTCCAGCTGTTCTCATGTTTTCAGTTATTCCTTTTGAATTATCCTCTATATGGCAGTTTGGGTTATTTTTATGCATATTGCCAAACTGTCCTCTAGAAGTATTATATTAATTTACATTTACACCAATAGGATATGAAAGTATCCATTTCCTGAAATCATCTCCAACTCTGAATGTTACTATCTTTTAAAATATTTAACAATTGGACAAAAAAAAAATTTCAATGATGGTTTTAATATCGTCTGACTGGTCTTTGGTTCCTAATAAACTAGAGCGTCTAATATATGTATTGGTCATTTGGATATCTTCTTTTATAAATTTTCTGTCCACTGTCTTTTGTCATTTTCTTTTGTTTATTCTTCCTTGTATATAAAATATATTTTTTATTTTCAGCCCTTTGTTATAGATCATGCTGCAAAAACATTTCTCAATTTGTTCTCTCTCTCTTCCTTCTTTATAGTGTGAGTTGTGACTTTTTTTTGTTTGATCGTTTGCAACACAGAAGTTTAAAATGTCAAAGTTATCAATTTTATTCTTTTGGCTCCTGAATTTTGTGATATTGTTTAAAAGGCCTGCCATCCCCTAAAGGAAAAATATCCATTATTTTTCTTTTAGCGCTTCTGACATTTCATCAGTCACACTTGCACCCATGATCCATCTAGAAGACGTTTGTGTGAAAGGCATGGAAATCTTTTTTTTAATCGACAACTAAATATATATATATTTATGGTGTACAACCTGATGTTATAAAATATGTATATTTTGTGAAATGGCTAAATCTAACTAATTAGCATTACCTCGCATACTTATCATTATTTTGTGTGTGGTGAGAACACTTAAAATCTACTTTCTTAGCAATTTTCAAGTATACAATACATTGTTATTAACTATAGTTACATGTTTTACGATAGATCTCTTGAATTTATTTCTCCAGTCTAACCGAAATTTTGTATCCCTGGACCAAGGGCTCCTTGCTCTACCCCACCCCCGGCCCCGGCCCCTGATAACCACAATTCTTCTTGGGAGTTGAAATCTTGCTCTGTTTTATTCTTTCCAGATAACAGACCTGTTGTCCAAAACCCTTATGGAGTAATCAATTTTTTTTTACCATGTTTTTTGAAATGTTACCTTTATCATATAAGTGAATATGTATAAATATATCCACAATGGTGATTAATTGTATTTGGAATCAGAGAGAACTCAGTAAAATTTGATCTTTTTTTTTTTCTTTTCTTTTTTTTTTTTTTTTTTTTGAGACAGAACCTCACTCTGTCACCCAGACTGGAATGCAGTGGTGCAATCTTGGCCCATTATAACCTCCGCCTCCTGGGTTGAAGAGATTCTCATGCCTCAGCCTCCTGGGTAGTTGGGACTACAGGTGTGTGCCACCACACCCGGCTAATTTTTGTATTTTTGGTGGAGACGAGATTTCATCGTGTTGGCCAGGCTGGTCTTGAACTCCTAACCTCAAGTGATCCACCTGCCTTGACCTCGCAAAATTCTGGGATTACAGGAGTGAGCTACCAGCCCAGCCCTGATCATTTTCTTTACATAACCCTTCTCGTCAAGGTTTTCTGATGTAAGTTACATTTTAGTTACTATTATAAATTAGTGTGTTTTCTGACAATATGTTTTCTAACTAGGTAATTTTATTATATGTAATCAGACTATCAATTTTGTATTTATGGTTCAAAAATCATCTGAAAATAATCCTTTTGTGGTCTCCACTCCAGCTCTTAGTTGATTCCTTCACTTAACATATTAGCAGCACCTCTATTTTATTCCTGATGTTAATGAGTTTTAAAAAACCACTGAACTGGCCAGGCCCGGTGGCTCACACCTGTAATCCCAGAACTTTGGGAGGCTGAGGTGGGTTGATCACCTAAGATGAGGAGTTCGAGACCAGCCTGGCCAACATGGTGAACCCCATCTCTACTAAAAATGCAAAATTAGCTGGGCGTGGTGGCGCATGCCTGCTATCCCAGCTGAGGCAGGAGAATCACTTAAACCCGGAACATGGAGGTTGCAGTGAGCCGAGATCACGCCACTGCACTCCAGCCTGGGTAACAAGAGCAAAACTCTGTCTCAAAAAAATGAAAAAGAAAAAAGAAAGTAAATGAGTGCTTGCTATAACAGTGAGTACCAATAAAAAAAAAAGAATGCTAAATTTTATTAAATCCATTTTTGGCATCTATTATGATGATCATATGGTTTCTCTTTTTTGACTTATTAATATGGTGAATTATATTCATAGTTTTTTAAAGCTATAAGCCATATTTACATTCCTGGAATAAATCCTACTTGGCCATGGAGTGTCAGTCTTTTAAGGCGCTTCTGGTTTCTGTTCAAGATAGTCAATATTAATTTTATATTTATAATTCAGTTGTAAACAATGTATCATAACATTTAATTCTTCAGTCCCACCATTTTTTGGTCTAACTTCAAAGAGTAAGTTCGTAGTCAATTAACTCAAAATATTGTATGTGTTGTAAAATGGAACAACTATCACATGTGAATTCACCCTTAGAGAGTGAAACAGTCTACATGACTTTGTCCTCTCTCTGGACGTGAAAACACGTCCATGTAAAACTATGTTCACAAATGTCCATAGCATTATTCATAATAGCCAAAATTGGTAGCAACCTAAATGTCTGTCATTTGATGACTACATAAACAAAATGTAGTATATCCAGACAATGGAATATTATTCAGCAATAAAAAGGAATGAAGTACTGACACATGCTACAACATGGATAAAGATCTTGAAAACATATGTTAATGAAAGAAGCCAGTCACAAAAGACTACACATTCCGTTTATATAAAACATCCAGAACAGGCAAATCCATAGTCAAAAAGCAGACTAGTGGTTTCCAGGGACTGAGGGGAGCGGGAAATAGGGGATGACTGCAGATGGGTATAAGATATCTTTTGTGTGTGTGTGTATGTGTGTGTGTGTGTGTGATGGAGTTTTGCTCTTGTCACCCAGGCTAGAGTGCAGTGGCACGATCTCGGCTCACTGCAACCTCCACCTCCCAGGTTCAGGTGATTCTCCTGCCTCAGCCTCCCGAGTAGCTGGGATTACAGGCACCCACAACCATGCCCGGCTAATTTTTGTATTTTTGGTAGGGACGAGGTTTCGCCAGGTTGACCAGGCTGGTCTCGAACTCAGATGATCTGCCCGCCTTGGCTTCCCAAAGTGCTGGGATTGCAGGCGTGAGCCACCGCATCTGGCCAAGATATCTTTTTAGGTTGATAAAAATGTTCTCAAATTAGATAGTGGTGATGGTTGCACAACCCTGAATATACTAAATATCACGGAATCATCCACTTTAAAAGACTGAATTTCATTATATGTAAGTTATATCTCAATAAAACTCTTATTAAAAAATTATATGGGGGAAAGGAGTCACAGATGGTGTTTTAGTCAGGATTCTGCAGAGAAACAGAACCGATAGCAGACACATATAGAGAGGTATATGAGAAGGGATTTATTAGGGAATTGGCTCGCTTGTGGAGGCTGAGAAGTCTCGCAACAGGCTGTCTGCAAGCTGGGAAGCCAGAGAAGCTGGTATCATGGCTCAGTGTAAGTTGGAAGGCCTTAGGACCAAGAGAGCTGATGTAACTCTCAGTTTGAGGCTGCAGGCCTGAGAGGCTGTTAGTTTGAGTCCCAGAGAACTTCGAGTTTGAACATCCAAAGACAGGAAAAGAAGGGCATCCCAACTCCGGAAGAGAGGGAGCAAGAATGCATCCTTCCTCCCCCAACCCCTCTTTTAGAAAGAGACTGGGGTCTTACTATGCTGCCCAGGCTAGCCTCCAACTCCTGGGCTCAAGTAATCCTCATGCCTCAGCCTCTCACAACATTGCAGCCCATTCCTCCACCTTTTTGTTCATCTAGACCACCAGCTGATTGGATGCTGCCTGGTCACAGTGAGGGTGGATATTCCCTCATTCAGTCCACTAACTCACAGGCCAGTCTCTTCTGAAAACACCCTCACAGTCACCCCTGGGGCAGCCTAATCATTCGAATCAAAAGCAAATCTACTTGGGTTTGCCTCTCAGCAGAAGAAAAACAAGTTCAGTGCCTACTGAAGCATTGAGAATGAATAATGCTTTACCAGCTGAGTATCCCACATTCATGTCAAGTTGACACCCAAAATCAGCCATCACAGATGGGAAGTAGTTATTCCTTTTTCTCCCTCTTTCCATAGGCTAGCCTAAGAATTTTGAAATCCCCTGTTAAAAACAGAAGTTTTGCTTCAAAAGGAGCAAAGAGCACTCTAAACCTCTTGTGTTATGCAAACTGAGAAATGTATGGGGGTTTCCAGCCAACAACCATGGGTTAGCACCAGAGAATGACAGATTAATAATATTCTTGATCTGTACAATTTTCCTAACAAAGGGTTTTACATTTTGGAAGACATAAACTTAAAATACATTTGCACAAGTTCAGTGGATTATCTGTGTCTTTCTGACTACAGAGGTAATGACAAAACTGCTGGCAGTGGGTTGGGAGGTGGATAGGTAGGTAGGATATGCAAAAAGCAAAAGAAGTCCTGCAGAACAGTGACCTGTCTGTCAGGGAAAGGTGTTCTCACCCATGAAAGTGTTGTCCGGGCTTCACATCCTCCTTAAGAAGGCTCCTGTTGTCAGACTCCAAAACCATCCTGAGACAGTTACTCCTCACTTCAATCCTTAAAAAGCCACACCAACTCATGCAAGTCACTAGTCAAAACCCAAGTTATCTTTTTGTTGTTGTTGTCTAAAAGATCACGTTGCTTCAGGCAATCAGTCAGAGTCTGGTCTAGGGATCTTTTAGAAAAACATAATGAAGTCTGTGTTTAACACCGAATTCCCAATTCAGTAGGGTGTGTTAATGAACACTGACTAATTTGGAAATTATAATACTGTAGGGCGCAGTAGCACTGATTTTAGTTCTCACACAGGAAAAATTCTACCTCTGTGTTTGCCCTCACCTGCAATCACTATGTGTGCAGCCATATGTCTTTGAGAAACTTGGATTTAATTTTTGCAATATCATTTTAAGGGGTTTTATGATCTAACTGTTGTGATCAGTATCTGCCTTACAGGACTGCTTTGAGAAACAATCACCACATGAAGAATGTTTGTTTTTTTTTAAAAAAAAAAAAATCCAGAACTGTATTATCACTACTTTCAGGCTATATTACTGGTAGTAGTAATAAAATGATATTTATGTAGGGTCAGACATACCTTTGAACTCTGTAATTCATTACCATAAAATTCCTGGTAATCAATCACATAAAAGGTAGCATTTCTTATAAGAACAAGAATCACAGAGGGGGAAAATGTTATAAAATATGTCCTTAAGGATGAAGATGTCACTATTTATTTACTATTAATAGACATAAAATTTAAGATTCTTTCCTATAGTAGGGATGAATTTATCTGACCTATTATCCCTTTCTTGCCAAGATTTTCTCATAAGGGAAATATTGTGACAGATGTGACAGATGAAATATCATGTCTTATTAATCAGAAATGAGTCACATGGACACACGGAGGGTACTGACTGGGAAGATTGGGGTTGTGCTTTGGGTTGGGTCTGCCAACTAACAGGGATGGGAGCTTCACCATCCCTCCCCTCATCCGTTTCTAACCTCATTGAACTCAGTGAAGCTCAGTAATAGGAAAAAGAGCAGAGACGGTTTGATGCTCACATGCAGAGAAGGGTGTTTATTTCCCAAATTACCTAATAATCAACTTTTACTTACAAAGCTTAGACTTAAAGGAGAAAGTGAAAGGGTTTACCTTACCTGCTTTCAAGACTCACTGTCATATTACAGTAATCAAGAGTGATATTGAAATGGGGAGAGACATATGGATATAGATGAATAGAACAGAATAAAAAGTAAAGAAATACATTCATATATATATGGTCAATTGATTATCAACAAAAATGCCAAGGCCATTTAGTTGAGGAAACATGGTCTTTTTAACAAACAGCATTGGCATAATTGAATCTCTATATGAAAAAAACCCATATACACCAGAAACAAATATTAGCTTGAATTCATGTAAAAACTAAAACTTCTGGAAGAAAACATAGAAAAAAATATTTGTGGTCTTAGGTTAGGCAAAGATTTCTTAGAATACACAGAAGGTGCAAACCAAAACAGAAACAAATTGATAAATTGGAGTTCATCATAATTAAAATCTTCTGAGGTTTAAAAGATACAGTCAAGAAAACAAAAAGGCAATACACAGAAACTATGAGTTTCCTTTCTTGCTGGTGATCTGGAGGCAAGATGACAGATGATGGATGAATAGGCAACAAGGGCGAGAAGAATAAGGTCAGTGAAATCCTGGCCAACTGCCCAAACCAACTCGAGCTTGACCTACTTTTGATTTGATGGCATTCCCATTCCACCATAACAAATTTTATTTTATTTTATTTTATTTTATTTTATTTATTTATTTATTTATTTTTGAGATGGAGTTTCACTCTTGTCACCCTGGCTGGAGTGCAATGGCACAATATCAGCTCACTGCAACTTACGCCTTTTGGGTTCAAGCAATTGTCCTGCCTCAGCCTCCCGAGTAGCTGAGATTACAGGCATGCCATCACACCCAGCTAATTTTTAGTAGAGATAGGGTTTTACCATGTTGGCCAGACTGGTCTCAAACTCCTGACCTCAGGTGATTCTCCCGCCTCGGCCTCCCAAACTGCTGGGATTACAGGTGGGAGCCACTGCGCCTGGCCCATAATAGATATTTATGAAGTCTCTACTGTGAACCAGGTGCTGGTAGGGCACAGAGAAGGACAGAAATGGAGCTGAAAGCAAACAGGCAATTGGCTGGCACAAAGAGAGAAAGATGAATGGCTGATTTTTGAGGCTAAATTAGTTCTTGATTTCAAAACGAGATAAGGAAGATTCAAGGATTTGAAAAATATAGGCCCATTTTACTTATAAACCTAACTAAAATGTTAGCTATCTAAATCCAGCATTGTGTTTAAAAATTAATGATCAGTTGGTACAGTGTACACTGCTTGGGTGATGTGTACGCCAAAATCTCAGAAATCACCACAAAAGAACTTATCCATGTAACCAAATATGACCTGTTCCCCAAACACTATTGGGGAAAAAAAAAGATGCTACAGAAATGAAAAAAAAAAAAGAATTAATGATCAGGCTAGAGTTATCTTAGGAATGCAGGGATAGTTCAACATCAGAAACAAAATGTAGTATAATTTACCACATTAGTAGACTGAAGGAGAATAATTACATACTTACCTACATTAGTGTAGAAAAAGTATTTGATAATGTTCAACAGCAGTTTATGATTTAAACAGCAAAACAGGGATAAACAAGAACTTCTTTGGTTATATGCCAACCTATAGTAGTATTTGGTAGATGCATTGCCTTTGGGTTCAAGCATTAGAAAAGAGGCCAGGTATGATGGCTGACACCTGTAATCCCAGAATTTTGAGAGGCTAAGGCAGGATGATCACTGGAGCCTAGGATTTCAATACCAGCCTGGGCAACATAGTGAGACCCCCATCTCTAAAAAAACAAAAAAAAATTAGCTGGCCATATTGGCACGTGCCTGTAGTCCCAGTTACTAGGGAAGCTGAGGTGGGAGGATTATTTGAGCTTGGGAGATTGAAGCTTCAGTGAGCCGTGATCGTGCCACTGCACTCTAGTAGAGCAGCCTGGGTGACATAAAGAGGCCCTGTCTCTCAAAAAAAAAAAAAAAAAAA